>NC_068356.1:43440516-43743016 GCF_020536995.1 Dreissena polymorpha | reverse complement strand
GGTAGCTATGGCAACAAATATATAAACAGTCTGAATTTTCTGACACTGATTGAGCCGGTAAGGAACATATTGCTTGGCAATAGTCTTGTTTAATATGTTTTTCTGTAAATTATTTTGAAACTCTGTTTTCCTTGTGTATTTCGGTATTGACATGCCAAGCAAGCGATATGATGCTTATATTTCTATTTTATTTCAAAATACGAATGCAAATCTTAAAACTGTTTTTGTGATCAAAATATCTGATAGTTCTATCGAATATGGTCAATGAGTAACGGCCACATCTCATCATGCCAATTTTCATTGCTGCAGCCGATGGCTTGAGCATAATTTTATTTTCGCAGCCGATGTCATAACCATCTAATAAGTAGCAACGGCCGTTGTCTTGAGCCGTTTTTCCAACCCCACTCGAATTTAAACGTTGATAAAAATGTTGTGTGTTCATGTTGGATGCTGAAATTTGAAATAACCGAAAAGAAATGATTAAATATTTCAATAAAATGTTGTTAATATTTATTTTTGGTTTAAATCCAGTGTAAATAGAGTTTGACAGAAAAAGTGGTGAATTTTGTTTGGTTTTTGACCACATTCTAACGGATTTCTTTAAAAGTAAGCAGCTAGGAACGTAAGGATTACGTTCACAAAGTCATTCTTACTTAGGCTATGAAAGAACACACGCAAATCTGCTCAATTAAATACGTTAAATATAAAGAATAGGGAAATACTTACACTCCGCTTTTACCCGACATGTATACACTTCTGCAGCCGATGGATGAATCGCAGACAATGCGTTAGTCGATTGCACGGTGTGACAACGCGTTAGGGAATTTACGCAAGATCAGTGGGAATACTCCTGTCCCGATTGAACGTCTATTTCATCAAAGCTTAAAATAGTATCCTATGCCAATATTCATTTGCTACATTAGAAAAATAGTGTATGTTTGTTTTTATGAAATTATTTAGCACCTACAGGTTTTTCCCTGGCCATTTTGGGAAAAAAGCCATTTCAGTATTTGCATTTTTTCCGCGAAAAGTCAACTGATTTGAGAAAAACAAATTCAATAAAACTCTTTATAATAATTTAAATCGTGAGAACAAAATAATTTAAATTATAGTAATATATCTTGTTAGATGTAATTGAAATGAGATTTACCTGGTAATTATTAGACTCTTCTTTATTTGGGGGGAAATAGGGAATTTGTTTTCAAATTGGGATTTTTTTTTTCAATTTCGGTATGGGTATGGTTCCGTGTAACGAACCCGTAAATACGCCAAAAAATACTTTATTATAATTTCTATATTTAGCAGAAATTGCTTTTAAAAATTAAGACGTGATTAAATGGGATTATCGGGTAATGGACAGAGACAGGAGAAGTCGTAAATATGCAGTAATAGGTAGAGTCGGGTTTATACAGATATATTGGGGAATAGATCGAGTCGGGATTATACGTACTTAGTGGGAAAGGGTTAAAACTAAGTACCTCTTTATCGTTATCAAACACCTTATAGCTATTTTCTTAAGAATTATAACGCACGAAATAAAACCATGTGGCACGATAAATGTAAAAACATAAGCAGGGACAACAATATGATGTTGAATGCCAGCTATGACGCCGCGGGTATTTGTTATATATATAATTTTAAAAAAACTCTATATGATCTCGCAAAACAAATGTAAACTGTATGACTGGTGGTTTCCGTTAAGATTTTAATTGTTATAACGCTTCAATTAAAATCACGTGACCCCTGAGGCCTTGCCAATTTTGAACACATGGACATGATTTGAACAAATGCTACATACAAATATATTAATCATGTGACCCCGGGGACCTGGCCAGATTTACCACAGATGCATGATTTGAACAAATGTGTACAGGATCACTATCTGATGATAAATACTAAATATTGAAGCTATTGTGGTTTAACCGAAGATGATTTTTAAATTTAATAGTATATCTGAATCATAAGAACACTGGGGAGTGGCCGGCCAATTTTCATTTCATAAGAATAATTATTAAAACAAGAGGGCCATGATGGCCCTGTATAGCTCCACTGTTTTTTATGCGAAAAAAAACGCGCAATGCGCATGGGTTGAAATGTACTCAAGCATGTGACTTTTTCTGTCTATCCCTCGTCCCACTTGGTGCTTAAAGTTGGAAGGGTGAGCATTTTTATATATGGAAAAAGTTACTACCGTGTTAACTAAACAGACTAAAAAGCCCAGGAATTGTTCCTTTGAAGCACGGTCCCATTGCTTATAACGTAAGTACATTTATCTCTCCAAAAGATATTGTCGTTCTTTCTATTTCACATATTTTTAGATGCTGAATATCAAATATACGCTTTTGATATGAAACAGATTAACAAGACCCGTAGGAATTAAAATGCCTTAACCCTTTACCAAACGACACATTTTGGACTTTCCCAATTTGAAAAAGGTTTCAGACGACAATTAAATTGTAATGGAATATTAAGGAAATAATCAGGTAGGGTAGAAATAATTGTGATAAAAGGAGAAATTGCTCATCTTGAGCAATTTCTCATTTTGTCATAATTATTTATAAAGTCGTCAGCTATAAACCCGTAAAATCCTGTTGGTGTTTGGTAAAGGGTTAATAATCTCTGGTTCCTTCTTAGAGGCTTTAACACATTTATAACAAATACAATAGTAGCATCTTTCTTTGTAAAGAATCATCTCAAACAAGGGCTGTTTGTAAAACATGCATGCCCTCCAGTTGTAGTGGCAGCCATTGAGTGAATACTTTTTTGGTACTGTGACCTTGACCTTTGACCTAGTGACCTGAAAATCAATAGGGGTCCATCTGTGAGTCATGATTAATGTACCTATGACGTTTCATGATCCTAGGCGTAAGCTTTCTTTAGTTATCATCCGGAAACCATTTTACTGTGTGAAGTCACCGTGACCTTGACCTTTGACCTAGTGACCTGAAAGTCAATAGGGGTCATCTGCGAGTCATGATAAATGTACCTATGAAAATTCATGATCCTAGGCGTAAGCGTTCTTGAGTTATAATCCGGAAACCATTTTTCTAAGTTGAGTCACCGTGACCTTTGACCTAGTGACCTGAAAATCAATAGGGGTAATCTGCGAGTCATGATCCATGTACCTATGAAGTTTCATGATCCTAGGAATAAGCGTTCTTGAGTTATCATCCAGGAAACATTTTACTATTTCGGGTCACAGTGACCTTGACCTTTCACCTGAGAATCAATAGGGATCATCTGCGAATCATGATCAATGCACCTATGAAGTTTCATGATCCTAGGCATAAAACGTTCTTGAGTTATCATCCGGAAACCATTTTACTATTTCCGGTCACCGTTACCTTGACCTTTGACCTAGTGACCGGAAAATCGATAGGGGTCATCTGCGAGTCATGATCAATGTACCTATGAAGTTTCATGATCATAGGCATAAGCGTTCTTGAGTCATCATCCGGAAACATTTTACTATTTCGGGTCACCGTGACCTTGACCTTTGACCTAGTGACCTAAAAATCAACAGGGGTCATCTGCAAGTCATGATCAATGTACCTTTGAAGTGTCATGATCCTAGGCCTAAGCGTTCTTGAGTTATCATCCAGAAACCATCTGGTGGACGGACATACGGACGAGGTACGGACCGACGTGTGCAAAACAATAAACACCCTCTTCTTCGAAGAGGGGCATAAATATAATTAACAACCCACACATCCCTTAGACCAACAGGTCTTAGAATATTATGATAATCTCAAGATTATTTCTTATATTTATAAATGTATTTAATTAAGTAAAACATTTGACTTCTAAGATCAATTCATAACTTATATCAAGAAAATTATAAAATGATCAGACATTTATAATGATCGTTGAGCAATTGACAATCATATCTCCACAATTCATGAGTCACAATTCACAAATGAAACAATGAATCATTAGTTATTAAAAAGCAGCATATACGATAGTTAAGAACATTGCACTTCATTAATTCCAACACCTTCTCTTGGATACAAAGTTTGAGTTTACAATGCAGTATCATATATTGACTTTTCTGGAAACAATTATGTTCATGGAAGTTGCGTTTAAAAATCAATAAGATATTATTAAACTGGTTTAAACACTACAAAAAAGACATTAAATAAACATGTCATCCGAATTTTTTTATCCGGATGTATGGTCACTTTCGACATATTTAAATAAATCCCGACTTTTTTCAGTTTATAAGAAAAACATTCAGAACACATGTTCTTACTTCAATTCCTTTGTAAGCAGTCACCATCTGATCTAAAATGGCACTTAATGACAGGGTTTTATCTCACGTTTACAAGATGTTGTTGTTGTTGTTGGTCACAGCCACACGGCCGCAGTAATCTCCCCTGGTAAACGTCAGATGTTCAGTTTTGTGACCTCCCGAGACAGGGTCAAATTTGAGCCCTGGGGAATAATTTGAACAAATTTGGTAGAGAACTATTAGATATCACAACATACCAAATTAAGTAGCCCTAGGCTCTATAATTAAGAACAAGAAGATTTTTGAAGTTTGCACAAAATAGGCCTTAAGTAAGCGTAAGTGCATTTTTGTGACCCCTGGGGCAAGGTCAAATTTGTTCCCAGGGGCATAATTTGCAAAAACTAAGTAGAGAACTATTAGATGTTACTACCTACGAAATTTTATAGAAATAGGCCCAATGGTTATGGAAAAGAAGATTTTTATAGTTTGCACAAAATGGGCCCAATACAAGCATATGTTCAATTTTGTGACCCCTGGGGGACGGTCAAATTTGATCCCAGGGGCTTAATTTTAACAAACTTGGTAGAGGACTATAAGATGTCATTACATACCAAATTTGGTAGCCCTACGTCATACGGTTATGGACAAGAAGATTTTTAAAGTTTGCACAAAATAGGCCTTATATAAGCAAATTTTCAATTTTTTGACCCCCCGGGGCAGGGTAAAATTTGACCACAGGGGCATAATTTGAACAAACTTGGTAGAGGACTATAAGATGTCACTACATACCAAGTTTGGTAGCCCTAGGCCCAATGGTCCTTGACAAGAAGATTTATAAAGTTTGCACAAAATAGGCCTTATATAAGCAAATTTTCAATTTTTTGACCCCTAGGGGCAAAATCAAATTTGACCCCAGGGGCATAATTTGAACAAATTTGAAAGAGGTTCACCACAGGAACATTCCTGAGAAATTTCATCAGGATTGGACCAGTAGTTTAGGAGAAGAAGATGTTTAAAGAAAAAGTTAACGCACGGACGCACGCACGCACGCACACACGACGGACACAGGACCATGACAAAAGCCCCGCTGACCTTTGGCCAGTGGAGCTAAAAAAAACTTATTACAGGACCCATACACATTTTATACCCAAAATGTAAACTGTATGACTGGTGGTTTCCGTTAAGATTTTAATTGTTATAATGCTTCAATTAAAATCACGTGACCCCTGAGGCCTTGCCAATTTTGAACACATGGACATGATTTGAACAAATGCTACATACAAATATATTAATCATGTGACCCCGGGGGCCTTGCCAGATTTTACCACAGATGCATGATTTGAACAAATGTGTACAGGATCACTATCTGATGATAAATACTAAATATTGAAGCTATTGTGGTTTAACCGAAGATGATTTTTAAATTTAAAAGTATATCTGAATCATAAGACCACTGGGGAGTGGCCGGCCAATTTTCATTTCATAAGAATAATTATTAAAAAAATAAAAATATTACAGGACCCATACACATTTTATACCCAAAGTATTTAAACCTGAATATGCATTTGGGTTTGCCTTTAACACATTCTCACAAAAACTGATTAGTAGCTTAGTAATATGTACACGAGATCGCAATTCAAAGCTAATTAAATACAAACAATAAACAGGATGGTCATAACCAGTTTCGTTTACCATCCAAAGTGTGATTGTGTCGGAAACTAAATTAATTGTCGGCCTTACACTGAACTTCACGATGGGCGTAAGAAAATAACAATTCAACAACTACATGTCAAAATGCTTTCAATATGGATTGCAAAACTAAATAATTGTCAGTAGAAGTTAGAAAATCTTTCAATATCCGCACCCATCAGCATTATCAAAGCGCTGAAGGCACTAAAATGTTCGCTATTGCATAATCTAAGATGCACTGCAGTTTTAAAAATTATATTATAGCTTTTTATATCGAAAGTTTTAAATGAACACAACCCGTTCAAATTTATAAAGCGTGTGTCTTAAAGCACAGGTCGAGATGTGTGTGCACTGTTTATCCTTATATTTATGTTATAGAGATAACTTAGACAAAATAACAACAATATGTCTCTTTTTTCACAATTGGTTGCTGCACTGGCAACCATCTGTAGAACTTTGTTTCCTTGCTAAAAAATAACAAGCCTATAATTATGTATATGTTGTGTTATGTGTATCTAACACTGTATTTATTTTCTTTAAATTATTGAGCAACAGTTTTGCCAACATGAAAGACTTTAATGCAGCATTTAGCCCCGTTTTCCCTGAAAGCAGCCAATATGTACAGATTTCAATGATAAACTGGCAAATGTCGTCGCACAAGCTGTTATAAACACTAGACTGGCCAATATTGTTGAACAAGCTCTTAAACCTTATACATACTGTCTGCTACAGTGTAAACAGGCAGTGGTTACCTTTACTAGCTGCATCGCTTCCCTAGCGTAGTAAAAGCAGGCTGATTTGAAAACTGCCTCTCTACTTTAGCGTGAGTTAACGCTCACACTAATAACAATGTTAGATCTTAAACAAAATGGCACCTGACATTTGCATTGAAGTTACGTTCGACGAAAAAAACACAATTACTTCAAATATAAAAGTAGTCTTACATCATCGGTAACATGTCAGAATCGGACAACAATTTATTGCATCTCTGATAAACAGTCAATACAAGTTTTTATAATAAGATAACAGTGTTTTGCATAGGAGATAAAATGATTAAACAATATTGGTCACGAAATGTATTTTGGCCCTTGCAATGCTCTCCTTTCGACTTACGAGTCTTGTATGTGACCGCAGTTTATATATACACGTTTCGTTAAAAAGCAGATAATCAAATTTGTGTGCGCCGAGTTCTTATATTTTTATTTAAATTAACCAATAATCGTATGGCTCATAATCGTATGGCTCCAAGTCGTGAGGTCTACAATAGCTAAGAATGTACATATTAACAGCATGATTTACAGCTTAAAGCACACTGAGAACATAAGATATACATGCGATAAGAAGGTACAAAAAAAGTTACAGCTAAAAACAAAATACATGTTTTCTGATTGGTTTTAAATGCACATCTTGCAAATATGGCTTATCAAACACTAAGATGAGCTTCGGCAGTTGACTTTCGTCCGTCTTGTAAATGTTTCATTCAACCAAAATCTCGTAAAATTGAAGAGAAGATTTAAACAGACATTCACAGAATTTTTTTTAATTTTTCGATTTCTCTTGCAAACTTGTAAAACAACTTGCATTAGTAGGTAAACATAGTTAAAAACAGATTTTGAAAATGGAAACAAAACAAAATTACTTTTCTTCCTGAAGCTCAATCTCAAAATTCGTCATGTTACATGTGTATGTGTCTTAACATTGTAGACATTTTTATTCTGAAATTAATTCTTAAATATCAGTAACATTTGTGCATGCTACACAGGTTAAGTCAATCACATTTTTCTGCCTACTATAAAAGACCACAAATATCATTAAGGCGCTCTACAAGTCCAGTTATTCATCTTGCCTACAAGTAGAACTGTTAAACTAATCAAAGCGCTGAAGGCACTGAATTTGTTCGCTCTTGTATAATCTTAGAAGCAACTCAGTTTTCAAAATTATGCTATAGCTTTTTATATCGCTAGTTTAAAATGACCACAACCCATTCAAATTTATAAAGAGTGTGTCTTTAAGCACAGGCGAGATGTGTGTTGTTGTTTTTTTCAAATCATTGATACAGCTAATCTGTGTGCACAGGCTAATCTTATTTGACATGCATCAAGCCCCCTTTTCCCTGAAAGCAGCCAATATGTTAAGATTTCAATGATAAACACTACACTGGCCAACGTTGTCTTACAAACTGTTAAATACACATTACCGGTATGTATTGTACCATTGAGAACAGGCAGATGGGGTGGTTAGAGCAAACGCTTTAAGCATTTGTCGCTAAATTTAACTGCAGTTATCCACACAGGCAGTCATGGGTTACGGTTCCTACCGTAGCTAAGCCATACTGATTTGCAAAATTGTGTCTGCTTCGCTCACAAATAATAAAACCATGTTATGACATACAAACAGTATAAGCAAACAATTAAAGGAGTATTGAGTCAGATTTACACAGAAAAAAATCTAAATAAATCAACCCCATCGCCGGTAATTTACTCTTGTGTGGATATTGTGATTTTCAACGAATTTTTTTCTGGTACATTCCAGAACTTTGTTGTCTATGCAGATTTTTTTCGAAAAAAATAAATAAATCAAAAGATGACTTATGATGTTTGTTATATTTCCGCAGAAATGTGTATGTGGAAATACAAAACAACATTGAAAACAATGTCTCGTAATTTAACACAACACACATTATTGAGGACTCACCATTTCGGATTTTGAGCAATGTCGGGACTGTAGATGGAAATCTTATTGTTATATAATTTTAACTGTTTAGTTTTTGTAGAGTTTTTATTGTACGTTATAAAATCGTCAAAAATATATTTATTAAAAATGGGGACATTAATTCCCGATATTATGGCATGTAGTCCGCAAAATTGTGTTTTTCTTATGACCAGTGGGTAATGATATGTTTTTCTTCCAAAATATTTGGTGAGCCGTGATTTTTATCCCCCGCTGTAGGCAGAGGGATATTATTTTGGCGTTGTCTATCCGTCCGTCCGTCTTTCCGTTCATCCGTCCTGTACTGTTCTGTCCGGAGCCATATCTTGGAAGTGCTTCATCAGATTTCATTGAAACTTGTAATGGGTATATATATGGATAAGAGGATGATGCGCGCCAAATGGCATTGTGCACCATCTGTTAATAACGGAGTTATGGCCCTTTGTACTTTGAGAAATGCTCACTTTTTTGTCCGGAGCCATATCTTGGAAGTGCTTAGGCGGATTTGATTGAAACTTGGTATGAGTATATATATGGATGAGAGGATGATTCACGCCAAATGGCATTGTACACTATCTGTTAATAACGGAGTTATGGCCCTTTATATCTTGAAAATGATCATTTTGTGTCGTCTGACAATGGTCAGGGGACATATAGGTGTTACTTGCGTCGTCGGCTTCCGCAGCGGCATCACACTTTTCGAAAAAGGCTCATAACGTCTGTGTCCCTTCAAATATTGCTCTCATATTTGGTATGCATGTGTATCTGGACAACAACTTTCCATGCGCATATAATTTTTTGCCCCTGTGAACTTGACCTTGAACTTGAGGTCAGCGTTCAGGTTTCAAAATATGCGACCGCGATTCGAAAAAGGCTCATAACTTCTGTGTCCCTTCAGATATTGCTTTCATATTTGGTATTTATGTGGACAACACCTTTCCATGCGCATACAATTGTTTACCCCTGTGACCTTGAACTTGAGGTCAGCGTTCAGGTTTCGAAACCTTCGACCGCGATTCGAAAAAGGCTCATAACTACTGTGTCCCTTCAGATATTGCTTTCATATTTGGTATGCATGTGTATCTTGACAATACCTTTCCATACGCATACAATTTTTGACCCCTGTGAACTTGTCCTTGAACTTGGGGTCAGCGTTCAGATTTCGAAATCTGCGACCGTGATTCGAAAAAGGCTTATACCTACTGTTTTCCTTTAAATATTGCTTTCATATTTGGTACACATGTGTATCTGGACAACACCATTCCATGCGAATGAATTTTTTTAACTTGGGGTCCGCGTTCAGGTTTCGAAATCCGCGACCGCGATTCAAAAAAAGCTCCTAACGTCTGTGTCCCTTCAGATATTGCTTTCATTTTCGGTACTCATGTGTATCTGGACAACACCTTTCCATGCGCATAAAAGTTTTGACCCCTGTGACCTAGACCATGAACTTAGGGTCCGCGTTTAGATTTCGAAATCTGCGATCGCGACCCAAAAAAGGTTCATGACTACTTTGACTTGAGCTTTACTTTACGCATTTTTAATAATAATAATAATAATAAACGATTTGATATTTGTGAACTTTGACAGTTATTAAGATGTTGGTGAACTAGAAACGTACTACAGCCACCACAAACCTGTGTGGATTGCAGTTTAGAATTAAAGAGAATTCACAAATTATAGAACAAAGGAGGGCATATTGTGTTTGGTCTGTCTGTATGTTTTTGTCTGTTTGCTATTAGATTTACAATATTCATACAAAATTATTTTGGTCATTCATTAAAAAAAAGTTTTGCTTATTCAATATGTTACTAAATAGGACAAAAAAGGGTAAAAGTTTGATTGTAACAACATTAAGAATAAATGTCCCATCCCCGATATAATAGTAAACAAGTAACACAGGTATGCTACCATCAGGCGACACGTCCAACTCGCGGAGTTCTAGTTAATATAAGCTTAGAGCTTTATCTCCATTAACACATGAGCCAGAACCATGAAACTTGCCATAGTTGTTGTCAATCATCTTGTGGTGCTTCACATTTAACACTCATAATCCTAGGGGCTAAGGTCAAGGTCATTGAGGTCAAATGTCACAAATTTGATGAATTATTCATTGTTTAGTCATTCCTTTACAATGCATCAAGGGATTCTGTAATCACTGTCCACAATTGTTCTCCATTATCTAGCTGAGTGTCAAATATAAAAACAAGGTTGCTAGGGTCATGGTCAAGGTCACACACAACGGTCAAATCACACATTTTGATTAAATATGCCTTATTTGGTAAGGATTCTACCATACTAAACTTGATTCTCAAAATGTCCTGATGTAATTGTTCTCAATTATAAGGCACAATCCTTCACTTAAACCTTTTCTTTTAGTTCTGAACCCATCTATAAACACATTTATTCGGCGGCGGATATCAATTCAACAAATTTGCTTGTTAACATTATTTTATAATGGAGCCATAAAGATAAATACATTTAAGACGTTTTGCAACAATATTTTATCGGTTTAATCTATTGTTTAAGAACTTAATAAAAACATGATTTATTAATATTCATCTGATATAATGCATTTTATTTGTAAAGTTTGTTTCAATTTAATATGATTAAGTGTACGAAAGCTAACAAAACTATCGGAAATATGACCTATTTAACTTTAATAAGTGATAATATTTTGTTTTGACACAAGTTGAAATTGAGCAGTATTAGTGAAGAAGTGCGAATTGCGTAATTTAAATAAAAATAAAAACAAGGCGGATAAATTTATATTTGTATTTATTTTTTATCCCAGCCGAAAAATTTTCGGAGGGGATATAGTAATGGTCTCCGTCCGTCTGTCCGTCCGTCCGTCCGTCCGAAACTTTGTCCGGAGCATAACTCTAAAACTACTAAAGGGATTTACTTGAAACTTGAAATAAAAACAGATGGCAACTAGGATAAGTGCATTGACCAAGAACCATAACTCTATCTACCTTAGTTTTTTAATTATCTCCCCTTTTATATAATTTCAAACTTAATTTTTGTCCGGAGCATAACTCTTAAACTACTGAAGGGATTTGCTTGAAACTTGAAATATAAACAGATGGCAACTAGGAGAAGTGCAGTGACCAAGAATCATAACTCTATCTACCTTAGTTTTTGAATTATCTCCCCTTTTACATAATTTCAAACTAAATTTTGGTCCGGAGCATAACTCTAAATCTACTGAAGGGATTTACTTGCAACTTGAAATATGAACAGATGGAAAGTAGAAGAAGTTCATTGACTAAGAACCATAACTCTATCTACCTTAGTTTTTGAATTATCTCCCTTTATTTAATTTCAAAGTTAATTTTTGTCCGGAGCATAACTCTAAATCTACTGAAGGGATTTACTTGAAACTTGAAATAAAAACAGATGGCAAGTAGCAGAAGTGCAGTGACTAAGAACCATAACTCTATCTACTTTACTTTTTGAATTATCTCCCTTTATTTAATTTCATAGTTAATTTTTTCCGGAGCATAACTCTAAATCTACTGAAGGGATTTACTTGAAACTTGAAATATGAACAGATGACAAGTACTAGAAGTGCAATGACTAAGAACAATAACTCTATCTACTTTAGTTTTTGAAATATCTCCCTTTATTTCATTTCAAAGTAAATTTTTGTCCGGAGCATAACTCTATAGCTACTAAAGGGATTTACCTGAAACTAGAAATATAAACAGATGGCAAGTAGGAGAAGTGCAGTGAACGTGAGCCATAACTCTATCGGCCGTAGTTTTTTAATTACCTCCCTTTTTCATTTCCAGCATAACTCCAACACTATATAACTAATTGATCCTTAAAATATATATAGATGACACAGGTGCCATGTTTTACAAATATTATTCTACCCTCTAAAACAAATGTTCTCATACAAGCAAATACATTTTGGCGGGGATTTGGCACTACTGTGACAAGCTCTTGTTCATATAGTATTTGTATGTACTATTTGTATGCACATTTTCAAAGATAAATACTTTTGGGGAAAATCACCAAACCTGCCATTACAACCCTGAAAGCTGTACGAATAATAAGAAATAATCAAAGTATTTAACCATTATGTCAGAAAATAGGGCAGTATTATAAATATATACCCTATTTCACATGAAAATATTTTTTTCTGTTGATACTTTAACCAATTATAACGAGGATGTGTATGGTCTGAACAAACACGTTACGAGATATTAAAGAAAAAACGATAAGCAAGCTTAAACTTAAACAAGTTCTGGCAAATTCAATGCAATCTGAAGAAAAACAAATATACACATTATATAAATATAGTTTATAATGAGTTGTTACGGTAAGTTTCGAGCAGACGTACCAAACCGTATCAGACGGGTCAGAATAATCAGTCAATTTTCAAGTAGGTCCTGTGAATGAACAATGAGACGTTTTCTAAATATTTTTGTAAATGTAGAGTTTCTTTTCTGAGCACGTACACATACATTTATACAATATTCTATACGCGTGTATCTGTCGGTAAATGTTTATTTGGAGGCTGCATGAACGAAGTGTATTCTTAGTACAATGACAATGCAATTATGACAATTCAAAAAATATTTTACAACTGAAACTGATAAATGGATGACGTCCTAACTGAAAACTATTTTTTTGTAAGAGTAATGTTTTATACTTTTTAATTACTGCAATTTCATTAAAGTATGTGTGAACGACTACTAGTGTCTTTATAATATTTTTATTTCGTTTGAATTGCCTGTGTCTTACATTTACCGAATGTTTTATTTCATGAGATACGGGCATAAAACCATCTCTCAACTGCGCAGTATGTGATTGCAGCTGTAATGTACTTGAAAGCATAAACGAACTGGGCAGGATGCCACAAGATCTACAATGTTTTGTTGCTTTCAATTTGAATTTGAAAACAAAACATCACAAGTGTACTTCTTCTCAAGAAGCAGGTTATTTATTTTCCGTCTACATGCTAATTCTGAATTTTGCGGACAAAACAAATAAGTTTACAAACAAATATCGTTATTATTTTCATTAAGAAGGTAGCGCAAAATATTGACAGTTCATTTTTGTTAAATGGAAACGAAATTCCGGCAGATTGCAATCTCCATCAGCATTGTTTGCACAAACAAACTTCGTTTTAATCAAAGTTACGAAACACTAAATTTTATGCAGGTAAGTCAATCGAGTTGTACTTACATATATATTATCAGGTCCAGTTAGGAATGTCCACTCTTTTAGATTTTCCATCCAGCTTTGCTTCTGACGGCCTCGACGTCGACCTCCCTCTATCGTGCGCTGGAGAACAGTCTTGCACTGAGAATTGTGCCTAGGAATGTGTCAAAACCAAGCCAAATTTCGTCGTTTGATGGTCGCCTGTAGGGGCTTTTGTGAACCAGTGCCGCCAGTTTGAAATCGATCAGGTTGTGTACTTGCCTGTGGATGTGTGGGGGTGCAGCGTGTTGGCAAGGGTGAGTTGTTAGCTTCTGGCGTACTCAAGAAGTCTCAAACCTCTGTTGTTGGTCTCCCCTAGGCTAGATCTACCTACTGTCCCTGGTCAGCCTTGGTAAGCATCTGCTCAAACCTTGGCGTTCCAGTCGCATTGGACCGTGAGGATGTCTTTCTTCGGGACCTTAACTATGGTGCGATCTAATTCTTCATAGAAGTGCTCAATCTCTTCGTCGTTGTATTTAGCTGTTGGTGCGTAGACCTGGATGATTGTGATGTTGTGAGGTTTCTCTGATATACGGATGGAAATGAGTCTGCTGGAGACTGGGATGCAACAGATGTCGCTGTTGACTTTCTCCTTTCTAATGATGAAAGTAACCCCGTGGCGATGTATAGAATCCTCACCGCTGAACCATATCATATGCCCTTCGTCTTTTGATGATTCTCCAAATCCTAGCCACCTAATCTCGGCTAGTCCGATGATGTCCCAGCGATAGCGCTCCAGCTTTTGCGTCAGTTCACGGACCGTGCCATGCGCATTGAGTGTTCTTAAGTTCCAGATAAGATATGTGTTTCATAATATGCAAGACTCTTAAATAAACAGATTAATAATCCACCAGGAATGATCCACGTAATACGTGTTCTTAATCTAGGATAATTCCCCCTACCATACTAGTAAAACCGGAAATCAGTTTATTCCGGAACATTCCAGAACCCCTTATCACGTATCCAATTAAAAAGAGATTGCCCTAATTCCAAGAAACTCAAGCCGAAACGTCCAGCAGTACTTCTCGGAAATGTTTTTAAGGACCGCTCTAGGCTCATTTGGTCTGAATGTGCTCTGATACTTTTTCAAGCAAGACTTTTGTGGAAATATGGCTCTTGAACTATATATACATATGTGTTACTTATAGTTAATTTACTTAGTACAATCAGTTAAAATTGATATACGCTTTACTAGAATAAGTATTGTTTCAAAACATATTATATACTGTTTTAACATGTCCATGCATGTTTATATTTGTACTATTTTTAAATAGTGTTATGTTAGTGCTTTGACACATTTTTCATAGAAATCAAATAGACTGACTTATACTGTCTAAGTTATTCTCACCTCTAACGGGTCGACGAATACATGTAATATGTAATGCATGTTAAAACATTTCAACATGCTATCCGAATGACCGCGAATATATTAATGTTAAAGTGAGGGCAGAAAAAGTGGACCCCTTACATAGCCACTCTTAAAACTAATAGTGTTGCCCACTGAACAGTTACGTTCAAGACATATCAGCGATAACGAGACATAGAATAAATTATAAGCTTATTTGTTCGCGACTTGCTCCGTGACTTATTTTTATCGTTGAATTCATGGCAGAAATATGTGACTCATGTTATGCCCTAAAATACATTGAACACAAGCATTTGCATTTATTATTGCGCCAACCGACGCTACTGATTTATTTTTTTCCTCGTGCATAATGTCACGTACGCAAATATAAACTATCTCACAACAAAATAACCCCATAAATAAACCCATTAGCGATATTACTACCAAACAATATAATCTCACATATAAATAACAGTAAAACATAAATGATAAGCCCCATTCATATCGCATATTTTCCCTTGCCAAATAATCATCACAGCTATTCATGTACATTCTTCTCAGTATAACATATGAATTGTAAATAAGGACTATAGCGTATCGTTTAGTCGTCCTCACAGAAAGTGTATTTGATAATTTTAGGTGACCATTACATTATGTAGTCTTGATTAGTGTTCAAAATCATACATGTGTGGTGCAAAAGATTAACAATTCGTGTCAGGATATATTAAGTCCGTAGGCGTATATGGTAAGTAGAGTCAATCGACTTAGTCGATGGATGTCTTACTGATGAGCAAATGTACTTAGTTGCGGTCTGTTTTGTTGATGTGTGTTTTTGCGTATCTAGAAGTTTGTTTATTGATGGTTTTGCGTTGTTAGGATTGAGTGTCAATGGGAGATATAACAATATGAAACTTAAATAAAGTCAACGTTATTGCATCGGTTAATTCATTCATATCCATACATATAGTGTGCCAATTTATTGATTTGGTCAAAGACACGTGTGTCAATATTAACGTCCAGAAATGTATGATCCAAATATTGATCTACGGATAGTTTCATGTACACGTAACTGTATTTATGTAATTATAAAATCAACCGAGATCATAATAAAATATTTATTATGTCCCTGAGCAACATATATTTTTTGTGGTTACACAATTCTTATGTCCCTGAACAATATATATTTGTTGTGGTTACAGAACAATCGACAACCATTTGGCAAATTTGGTATATACGGAGGGCTAAGTTTTGTATACGGCAGTTCGGCTAGATTCTGAAGTTAGCTTTTGTTAGAACATTTAGATTTATTGATGAACTCTTAAATTTGAAATTATTACTACGAACTTTGAAATTATGTGATATGATTACCATGTATTAAATTTAATAGCCCTTATAGTATTCGATAATAGGGAAAATATTAACATGAAGTCAACTTATTTACTGACTTGGTTGTGAATTATATTATTGGGTCATTACTCCAAAATATGCATGGCGTTACTAATCGATCGAACTATGCTACATATTGTTTGCTAACGATACTGGATACAAGCGTGTATTCTGCAAATATTCTGTCATTGATAGGCCTCCGTGATTAAACAGATGTTTATAGTTGAAAGTATTTACTGATCTTGGTCAATATCGTCAACACATACTAAAACAAGAATTTGTATCCTATTTCACGAATAGGTAAAATGTATTTATGTAAAGGAATACATAATGGTTTAAAATATGTTCAAAAAGAAAACATTGTTTGCAGAATAAGGAATTAGTTTTTCTTTATCTATATTTATAATATAGCTTTCCTATTTAATTAGATCTTACAGCAATAGTTACGATTTACTCTCGCCGCTTCGTGAAGTAATATGTATCAATTTGTAACAATAAACAAGAAATATCTTTTAAAAATATATACGGCGTTGATTGTGGTCGGTGTTTATGAACGATCAGAAGTTATATCTATGATATCAAAAAAGCAAATGCCTTTTTTTCTGTGCAGTTCTTAGCTGCATCACACGCAAATCAATTACGGGGTGATGCGCAAGATTTCGTGGCTTATTTCGCTTCATTAGATATTATGACTCAGATATCTATATTAAGAGAATAGAAAAACACAAGAAGCATGAAAATAAATGAAAGCATATAGGTCAGCCGGCAACACTCGAATCTTATTTGATTCCATTATAAATAGTATCGTGAAGCATCGTGCTCATGCTTAATAAATTGGTCTAAATGGATAAATATATAAATATTTCTTATTAAATTAATAAAATTGGTCCTTATCATGCAATTGTTGAAAACACATTTAAAATCTATGATTGACATACCATAATAATATCGCCGAATATCTTTAATAAGTATCTTTATGATCAAAATAAACTTCAAGTGCACATAGTTACGCGGGTTTGAATGCAATGCATTAAAGTGAGGTAATAATTCCACTGCTGGAACGACGGCTTGTTTAAAGCTATAAACATTTACGTGTTTAACGGTCAATTTCGAAAACAATTTGAAATATTTCTTTCAAATCGTATATCAGGTTACTGAACAACAATACTTGTAAGATCTAAAATTTATGAGTGCACAGAATGCAATATCGTAGTATTTACCAAATATGAGAACACAGCCTATTAGTACAAACGCTCTGTCGCTGACATTCTTCTAAACATAAACGGGCACACACTCTTTATTTATGTCGAGAATTGGGTGTGAAACTTCTCTATCTCTCAAACCTTTTCATTAGAGATACAATTATTTCATGCTAAATACGCAGTTAACGTCGTTGCTAAACGAACTGTAGTATCCCTTTTCATACCCAATACTTCCCAAAAATAGAAAGTTGATGGAATAACGTATTAATGTTAATGTGAAATCTGTTTGTAGATTGCACGTTTTCTACTGCGAAAATTTTCAGGCCTATCGGCGGGCAATTTTGTTTTATTTTCAAATTGATTGGTTGCTTACAAAGGTCAGGCTTAGGTGAAAAGCTGGCGTAAAAATGCGATCCAATGGGCTTGGCCAGTTTTTCCCCCACAAACACGATAACCTGATGTTAAATACTAAAAATTGGGGGTTTTTTTTGGTTATTGGGATGAGTTTTTAACGGGGTTTTTATTCGCAAGCGTACATAAACCACTTTTTCCACGGGTTGGCCGGTTTAAATCTCAAGGAAATTGTTTGACCACAATTATATTAATACCTTCTGTTACACATCTTGGACATCTGGTTTCAGAGTGTTTTTAAGTTGATTGGCTATTAAAGTATATATTAAACATTTTACCCCTTAGGCATTGCAAGTTTTGACCTCAGTGATTCAACGGTATGTATCAAATGTACCAATTAAGGGTTCTGTGGTTTCAGCAAAGACCAAAGGTCTTAAAGGTTTTATTTTAATAAATTTATACAAATTATGCGACCTTAGAGGAGTGACCAGATTGTACAGTACGTGTGTATATATTTCTTACCAAATATTAAACATTTGCAGGGGCAGTCTGGTTTCATTGTAAAATATTATGTTGGCATTTAAGTCTTTATAAAATGTAAAAAAGCACAATCCTCCCCAATCCCCGGCCTGTTTAATTATGATAACAAAACACCTATAAGAGGATGACGTCTTTCACAACTCTTGACGCTAGGGATAAGGAAATAGTGTCTTAACATTTTTTGCAAATTATGTCGATATAAACAAGACTATTGCCAAGCAATACATGTCCCCTACCGGCTCCACCATTGTCAGATTTTTTTTGATTTTTTTATATTTGTTGCCATAGCGACCAGAATTTTTTACGTATGAAGAAAATTAATGACGTGCATAATCTCCATATTGCCATCTATCCATGTTTGAAGTGTGCAGGATCCACCATTTTCAGCAGTATTTCTAGTCTATTTGTTGGCATAGCAACCAGAATTCTTGACGTAGAAACAAAATGAAATGACGTGCATAATCTCCATATTGCCATCTGTCCATGTTTCCATTTGCATGACAAAATATGAAGAACATTTAAAGTTATCGCAGGATCCAGAAAAGTGTGACAGACTGACGGACTGACGGACACACAGAGCGCAAACCATGAGTCCCCTCCGGTCAAGCCGGTAGGGGACAATAATTATCATCCTAATGATATTCCAAGTCAGAACTATTGTAATTATTGTTGTACTTGTTAATGTAGGACGATATATATCACCGAATCCCAACATTATAGTATACGGTGCAATCGATGCACTTTTGAATGCTGTTTGTTGAACGCATACAAAATCTTCTTCAGACAAATTAACGTCAAGAGAAAGACGGACAGACAATCGGACAGAAATCCATTGATTTTTGACGATGCTGCTTCAGCATCGTCTAAGTTATGATACCATGA
The DNA here is from genome assembly GCF_020536995.1 of Dreissena polymorpha. Taxonomy (NCBI): domain Eukaryota; kingdom Metazoa; phylum Mollusca; class Bivalvia; order Myida; family Dreissenidae; genus Dreissena; species Dreissena polymorpha. The sequence continues at coordinate 43,723,473 of NC_068356.1, read as the reverse complement.
AAAAATTCTGCACAATGGCGACTTATGTAAAAGACCGAGCCAGTCCGATTGAGATAACTCGGTTTGTCTAATCCGCATACATCGCTGATTCTATTTTATAATATTCTCTGACGGTTTCCAGTCAACACGTACCTTAGTCAACTCGTACCCGATTTGGTTAACTCGTACTTTAGTCATTTTTCTGGTTGGTCAACTCGTACTTGTTTAATTGTGTGTTCTTTATGAAAAAAATTGCGATGGGTGTTTGCATACATTAGATGTTTTTATGTTTGTTGCAGGTACAAGTTGACCAAATAAAGTTATATTTTGGCATAGACTAACATTACAGGTTGTCTTTAAGATTAAGTAAGATAACATTTACTAAAATGGAAAAAAACACGACAGTAACGATATGATTTTTTATGAAATTAAAGTAAAGCATAAAACACAACATACATACAAAATACTTAAATATTAACAACTTTTGACCATGATTATTATGCATTTCGTAATACATGTTTCTTGAACATAAACACTTGATATTAATTATTATTATATAAATAAAACAAATACACAAAACGACCCCACAATTATATACAAATTTAACTAAATTGAAATACATAAAACGTCCCCATAATTAAATCTACGGAAACGTATGTGCTGACGCTATATATTATAAAAATGTAAATACCGTCAGTTATAAAAAAAATATGCTTGTATTCGTCATTTTGACGCTTCCGTACGCTTCCGTGAAAGTCCGTTTCTCGAATGAAACTAATTATAACATAATAAAGGGATTACTTACCAGATACAGTGTCTGTGTTGCCATCTATCACATTCGTTTGCCTTACACTCATCAGAAACAATATATCCACAAACAACACAAACACAGTCACTATCTCCCTCATCCATGATGATAAAGATTAAGAACACAAAACACTTATAAATTATAATCCACAATAAACACTAAATGAAATTAAGTCCAAGACACGAAACACAAAGTCCGTATTTTGTTTCAAGACATTATTGTTTAACAAATCGCCGACGGTCCTGTTATCATAAAGGTGTTATTAGTCAACATTTTATCAAACAAAACGCCGACAATTACATCACGTATCCGCGTAATTATACACGTGTGAAAAATAATGAACTTGTCTACTTTTGAAAAAAAAAAATCAAGAAAAAGTTATAACCTATATTCATATCAAAACATATACAAAAATCATATTTCACGTCTTTGATATATAAAAATAATTTTTAGGAGGGTATGTGTTGACCAAATCAGGTACGAGTTGACTAGTGGGGGTACGTGTTGACCCAAAATCGGGTACGATTTAACCAAATCGGGTACGAGTTGACCGAGGTACGTGTTGACTTAGGTACGAGCTGACTAGCTTCGTTTCTCACAGCAGAGTTGTCGTTCGTGCCTCAAAATCGGTATGACTAAAATACGAAAACAGTACTGTTTTCGCGAATACAGTAACATGTACCGAAAACAGTTAGAATTCCCAACTTTACAGCGTGATAGTGGCGTTAAACTATGATTTTGATGAATGTTTACAACAGAACGCATAATGATGCTTTATATTAATTATTAAATGTTTTAAATGAAAGAATTATATAATACGAGGACATAATACCGAAAACAGTAACATGTACCGAAAACAGTTAGATTTCCCACCTTTACATCGTGATAGTGGCGTTAAACTATGATTGTAATTAAAAAATCCACATTCATTTTCTTTTTTTGATATACGAAAACAGTAAATGTACGCCCGAAAACAGTGTATTATTATATGAAAACAGTGAATATTAAGACTAAAACATCGCTTTTTCCTATGCATGGTTTAAAAAAGAATAATAATTTAAAGATATTTCAACATATATGTTAAAACTTTTTAATAAAATTTATATTAATAAAAAAAATCCACATTCATTTACTTTTTTTGATATACGAAAACGGTAAAATGTACGCCCGAAAACAGTGAACAAATATACGAAAACAGTATGTATTCAACATGTTAGCAAGAAATAGATATCGATAAAACATAACCAATACTATTTTATTCATTTGTAATTAGATTTACTATTTCAAGAAACCACAAACAGCATACCAAATGGGTGTTATAATTGATCGCTTTAATATATTAGTTTGCAAAGTCGGCAATGTATGATTAAAGTAGCGGTTCGTGTTTTCTATTGTGTTGCATTTTCTATAAATATCAAACTGTGGATTAATAGATTGTTATTTAGAGAAAAACTAAAGAACATGATTGGTATAATTTGTTTGTTGTTATCACATTTCCATAATCGTAATTTTAATTGTTTCAACAAAAATTGTTATTTTTCGTGTAGATTGATTAAAGAAATCATAAAAGAATTACTCAAATCAGACCGACTTATTTGGGTATAAAAAGTTGGAAGTTCAGTATTGAATTCTTCTTAATACTGTTCAAATTCATTGTGATAACGTGTGAGTGACTTAAAATGTAACGTGTGTTCGTTCATATGTACGGATAGCTATATTCTGTGTGAGGTAAGAGGTATACTTAAATATTTATGGTCCATGTTTTTCCTATAATTGTGTAATTCAACAACGACTTATTTTTCATGCGTTAATAATTAATTGTCAATAGCAAAGAATTTTGCACGGTACTGACATCCGTACTTGACTAAAAAATATTCTAGGACTTTCACATTCTATATTTACTTTTAATTTATTTGCATTTTAGTAAAAATAATTTCACATCATTTATTATTGTACAGAAAGTTGTTACTTTAAAATAACAAAATATGCAACCTATGAATTCATTGTTTGTTCGTCAGTCGTTGTCAAACACTTTCAATTGTTTGTATAAATATAGGGGTTCATAACGTTTTTTGGAGTGTATTGTCACAGTTATCTGTCAGGTGTGAAACCTTTTTTTATACCGGTATACATGTTATTGTAATCCAATTACGCAACTGTAATGTGCCATCGCCCTAAGGGATTTATCTGCATTATTATCTTAATCCGGTCATAAAAATGGTTGATCGAAGTGACACCAGACTGATAAGTGAAAATAGGGAAGAAATCTGCTAAAATAGCGCTTTAAAATATACTGTCCGAAAAGTAAGAATCACCAAAAATATTAACCGAATACTTAGAGTTATTGCGGTATGTTACATGCGAATGAACGTAAAATGCCAGATGTTTTATAGTAAAATAGAAATTTGATCAATATTTGTAAGGATATTGAGTATTGTAGGAATTATATAACGTTACACATTTTTTTTAAATTGTACATTTTATATTTATTCGCACTAATAATTTTGGACTGTAATTTTGTTGTTATGAAATCTTTTGATTTGAGAGGACATACAATTATTTAAGCAATTTGACAAACAATCAGGGTTTTGATAGTGATTATGTTTACAATTATTATTAAATGAGACCAGAAAATATGTAAAGATACGGCTTGCAAATTTCTGTGTTAAAGCATTCTAACGTAGAGCCGATTGTATGAGTCGCGTTCTGATAAAACTGGGCATAATGCATGTGCGTAAAATGTCGTCCGAAATTAGCCTGTTCAGACCGCACATGCATTATGCCCAGTTTTATCAGATCGCGACTCATATTATCGTGCTTGTATCACTTTCAATTATACACACGCATTCAGAAGTGGTTTTTTCCATTCTTTTAGGTATGCCATACCTGGAGTCATTTTAAATGCCAGGGCATCACGAAATCTCTTGAGAAAAGCTGGAATGATCAGAATCTATAATTCTACTGTATATCTTGTCGTAGTAATTCTGATGGCACTTTCGACTATGAATCTGGATTGCGTCGTCTTTATCGTGACTCAAACAAAAACATCATCTTTTGTCCTAACTGTTAAGCACCTGAATGGATTTAACCACCCTGTAATTACACTTTTCAATTCACAGCAAATCCGAGACATAAAGCGATTCTGTTGTGTAAACAATGGCCAAGTACTGGGCATGGATAAAACCTTCAATCTCGGGGAATTCCAAGTAACACCGACGGTGTATAAAGATATCTCTGTTGTGAACAGATCGAAAGGTCCCCCATCTGCTTTGGACCAACGTTTATACATACAAATTCCACTACGAAAGCGTATAGCTACTTCTTACACGATGTAGCAGATGAATTAAGCGACACCGAAATATCTAAATTGACGGTAGGGACAGACGAAGAAACAGCCCTAAGAAATGCTATAAGAAGGTGTCTCACTGGATCTACACATGTGTTGTGCACCCGTCACCTCAAAGAAAACACCAACAGGTACATGGAAGACAAGGTAGGGTACCCAATCTCAGATCGGAAAGAAATTAATGAACTTGTTTTTGGCGAAAAAGGATTGATTAAGGCAGTTGATGTGGACACTTGCAATGTACGACTTAAAAGAATTAAGAGATTAAGAACATCAAAAGATGAAAATGTCCGAGGGAAACAGTTTCTACCTTACTTTGTCAACAAATTGGTACCGACACTACATGATTTTGTTATAAAACCGTCTTTAATAGGAAAGGTTAGCACAGGGTGGACTAACAACAATTGTGAATCCGCCAATCACATATTAAAAACTGCTACGCAATGGAAGTTGATGGACCTCAGCAAATTCATAGCAAAGGTAGAGCAGATCGTTGAGGGAGAAAAAATGGAGAGATGTAGGGCCGTGCGAGGTACGGGTAATTTCAGATTGACGGAACAATTTAAACACCACCAAGTGTCCATCGACCATTGGGAGATGTTAACAGAAGAACAAAGAGAACGGAAAATAAAAAAATTCTTATGTGACTACGGGAAGTCTCACCCAAATGTAGTGGTTTCCACTGATGGATCAAGAACACTGATCAAAACACCCTCAGCCGGTAAAAAACCCTGCCAACGAAAAAGAAAATTATCAGAGCGGTCAAGAACGCCATCCGCAAAAAGAAAACTTTAAAAATTGATGTCGAGCTGTTGCCTTAATTGTCGACACATTATGCATGAAATGTATTTCTTTATGCTGTTATTAAAATTTCCTTATGGTGGGATTATTTATAGGCATGTGACTTTAAAGCTGTTGTCTTGATTGTCGTTGCGATCAGCACATGTTTAAACTTTTAAACACGTTCCGATACCGAACGTCATAATTAATATGCATCTTATTATGAACTGTTATTTATTCCCATAATATCTTTATGTAAAACATTTAATTTAATTTTGTCTACTCTACCAAAAAAATACCAATATTTAACATGTGTTCATTAATAAAATATATATTTTGCTGATGTGTTCTTTTATATAACCATTGACTTAATTACAGGTACCGCCTTGAACATATTTGAATCTTCGCTCAAATGCTTTCTAACGTTATCATATATTAAAATCATGATTTAACGGAAATATTACGATGTAAAGGTGGGAAATCTAACTGTTTTCGGTAAATTTACTGTTTTCGCTATCATGTCCTCGTATTATATAATGCTTCCAATTAAAACAGTAACAACATGCTTATCGTACAAAAGAAACAATTAATATAAAGCATCATTTAAATGCGTACTGTTGGTAACATTAATTAAAATCATAGTTTAACGCCAATATCACGATGTAAAGGTGGGAAATCTAACTGTTTTCGGTACATGTTACTGTTTTCGGTATCATGTCCTCGTATTATATAATGCTTTCATTTAAAACAGTAATAACATGCGTGTCGTGAAAAAGAAATAATTAATATAAAGCATCATTTTGCGTACTGTTGTAAACATTCATCAAAATCATAGTTTAGCGCCACTATCACGCTGTAAAGTTGGGAATTCTAAATGTTTTCGGTACATGTTACTGTTTTCGCGAAAACAGTACTGTTTTCGTATTTTAGTCATACCCCCTCAAAATACAACAATGGCCGCGCCCATGAGAAAATGTTGCACTCGTGTCAAAACTTTCTTACAGCATAAATCGGATTGTTTGGCTATTTGGAAACTTTCATTTAGGATATATGAGTTATTTGTTCACTAAATCTTCGCTAATGACAACAATGGATGGAATTCAAAGGATGTATTCGATGTGAATAAAGGACTTTCTGGATCTTGACACGGCAAAATTGGCATACAGTGAGGTCGTCAGTTCCGAATCACTAATGAAATTATCAATGTATACTTTAAAACAGCAACCGACAAAGATTTCGAATTTAGTGATTTTGTCAGATGATTTCAACCTCGATCCTGCGCTCACATTGATTTTCAGGAAGTTTCTAAATATAGATGTGTGTTTATGTTTTTCCTCGATCGTACAGTTTCTCCATTTCCGGTTAATATTCTCCAATAGCGAATCACGTCACAGCAAGTGCATTTTCATTACAGGGGTCGTCTCAAAACAAACTAACTGTCAAAATCGTTTATTTACATGCATCTTTATTTAAATATCAGTAACATAACCTGATTGGTATGTATAAATCACAGAAATTGAATAACAATAAAGAAAACAAAAATACACAATAAAGACAACAAAAACAATCGGGTCCTTTCAAGAGAAAACACAGTGCAGTGCATGTACAGACGAGACAGGAGTTCCGGATCACTAATGAAACTAACGCCGTTTACACATCCTAATTTATACCAATTTGCTAGTGTTATACCTCTTTGGAAGCTGATTTTATTCCGCTATCCTACATAAGTTTCACCAGAGGAGACTGGTTTGTGCTCCGTCTATCAGACCGTCACACTTTTCTGGACCCTGCGATAACTTAGAAAAGTTCTTAATATTTTTTCGCGAGACTTGAAACATGGATTGATGGCAATATGGACATCATGCACGTTATTTAATTTTGTTCCTGTGAAAAATTCTGGTTGCTATGGCAACAATTTTTTTTAATTCTGACAATGGTGGGATTTCTGACAATGGTGATGCCGGTAGGGGACATGAATTGCTTGGAAGTAGTCTTGTTATTGTTGTGTGATTGAATAAACTTAATATACAGGTTTCGCATGTTCAGTGGTGTGGAAATCAAAATTTCATCTTGCACTGATTTGTAGGTTTTGTCATTCGACAGGCAAGCAGGATAGAGCGATGACGTTGTTATTTGTTCATGCTCAGCTTGCTTAAAGGTTAATATTATGCTTTAAGTGTTTCAGTGAGATTTATGAAAGCAGACAGACGACTTGAGTTAGAAATGGTCATTGGTTCCGGACATTAACGAGTATACTGGTTATACTGCATTTTTCTCAGTTCTGTGTATAATAACACTTATTTGCAATTCATACTTTATGGCATTTTTTTTTGGCGGGGGACCAGTGTTAAGTGTCTGTGTTTCAAGAAATAAACCCTGTTTGTCATGACACCTAAACAAACGTGTTTGTTTTTATTGTAAATAAGTTATGTTTGTCATTAGATGTAATGGAATATAAAACATAAAATCTTTCACTTTCAAATATTTTACTCATATATTTCCTGAGATCAATTCAAATAAACAAACAAAACAAACAACAAATAAAATAGTATGACTAGACTGTCATAGCCTATAAGTATGTATACAATTGGTTAGCAGATCTATATTAAATATAGAACTGAAACAATGAAAAAAAAAAACAATAAAACAAAATATACTATTCGAAATTTGCTAAGGATCACTTGTTATAGTATGTGTAATTTGAAGTTTACCCCTTGGTCGATTCAGCCAGCGTCACGCATCAATGATAATCAATACATAAAAATAAAATCAAAAACACATTCTAATATCAAAACATGAAAAATAACAAAAATTAAAGTTATCCAAAATTGAAGATAATGTGTCAATAAAAAAGTGATCCTTAGCAAATTTGGAATAGTATATTTGCCACCTCAACAATAAGTATTCAATGAACTGCACATATTATTACTACAGCAAAACAGTTTGGAGACATAGAACATAAAAGGCATTAATAAGCAATTCACATGGTAATACATCATGGCTTAAACATACTTTACCCAAAGCTGAATGAAATGAACAAAACTAAATAAAAAATTTTTTGGCAATTTAACTGTATATCTTATCGGCAGAATACATATTCAGATAACTGCATGGAGAACATGAATATCATAATATGCATAAATTTCATTCAACGTGTACATTGGTAATTTCTTAGTAGAGTGTAAACAAGGTTACACTATAAAGCCATTTAAAGCCATGTTTTTCAACAGACCGCAACCATAAAGGAACTCGGCCTAGCTTACAAGGTTTTTCTTTTGTTTGACCTAGTGACCTAGTTTTTGACCCAGCATGACCCAGTTTCAAACTCAGTCAAGGTATCATTGAGACAAATATTCTGGCCAAGTTTCATGAAGATCGGACAAGAAATGTTGCCTCTAGAGTGTTTACAAGGCAAAATGTTGACGACGAACGACGCACGGACGACAGACAAAAGGTGATCCCTAAAGCTCACCATGAGCACGTTGTGCTCAGGTGAGCTAAAAAGCCTTCATATATTGAAATCAGTATTGATCACACAGTCAATCACATCAATAAAGTAGTGGTTACTACATACCCTTAATTTTTACTGGTACAATATAAGTGATACATAAATAACTAACAGAATCACAGAAAAGGCACATATTCTGAAGGATTTAAATATAAATAGAACAAGAGCTGTGTTTGGGAAACACAATGCCTCCTATTGTGCTATTAAGCCATATATTGAACCTTTGACCTCGATGGATGACCTTGACTTTTCACCACTCAAAATATGCAGCTTTACGAGATAAACATGCATGTCAAATATGAAGTTGCTGTCTTCAATATTGCATAAGTTATGAGCAAGGTTAAATTTTTGGGACACATACAATGAAAGACAGACATAGGCCAAAAACAAAATTTATTGGATTCGGGGCATAAAAAGTAAATACTGTAATGGCATGACATGCAATATTGGAAACATGAAACTACCCAACATAGTATGACAAATACACAAAGCTAGCCACTATGTCTGTTCAAATAACTTTAAAACATGAACAAAGCCAGTCAAATTAATATTTAGCCATTTTAAGATATATAACACTGATGATGGGTAAAGGTTTCATGAGCAGAAAGCATGCACATATCTTTTTTTGGTATATTACAGTGTTAAGAGTACTTAGTATTGTTCCAATTTGTATGCACTATCTCTTGTTGCAGATACCCACACATACATTAAACATGACAACATTGCATGACAAATTTGAAAACATCAAACTAGCCAATATTTCATGACAAATACTTTGGAAACATGAAATTATGTCTGGTACCAATGGTAGTGAACAATAAATAAATAACATTTATGTGTGAAACAAGAGCTGTACATGGACTATTTGGTTCCATGTAATTAGTTGTTCCATATAGACCTGAACGAAATGGCACTTTCTGGTACCAATTGTAGTGAACAATAAATAAATAACATTTATGTGTGAAACAAGAGCTGTCCATAGACTATTTGGTTCCATGTCAACTTCAAAAGGGGACATCATCTGGCTAAATGATGACCCTAAATATATTGGTTAAGTTTCATGTGAGCACCAAAATAAAAAATAAATAAAAACAAACTTGTAAAAAGAGGCTCATACTAGTAATTCAGATACAATTTATCACAGTTACAGGGTTGGGCATATGACATAATATTATGACAATGAAACAAACTGTATTTTATAAACACTAGTAGGCAAGCAAAAATCACCCATGCTTTTAATTTATGCCTTTGGTGTGGTTTCAATTGACAGATCCATAGCTGAACCTTCGGGTGATTTTTCCAGAAACAAACACAGCTTGCTGAAGGTAGCCTTGATATCAGAGTGATTAATCACATAATTACAAGGTAACACAACACCACCCCCTTCTTCATTTGGGGCTGGCCATGGTGGAAAACTTGGCACTGGCTCCCCTGTTACCTGTGCTGTTATGGTTCCACCCTCGTTAATGATTAAAGAAAAGAAATTTGACAATATTTTAGGAACATGTCCTATTGGGAGGCCTGCTATATCTGATAATTTCAGCTGGCGCTTTTCATCCGTAACTGTATCATGGACACTTATAGGAAATGTTTCCAACGCTGGCAACCATACTAAGCATGCATCTGGATCCTTTTTATTACTATAATCTCGGTCAACAATCAACTGTGTTGGTGGACTGGTGATAAATGGTCTAATCATAAAAACATGGTAACCTTTTATCACAGAGTTCTTGAGTGTCATTTTGTTTGAGTCAAAAGTTGTAATGTTGGGGGTAGGGTGACAGTCTCTAGTCCCGTTCTCATGGATGCTTGTTGCACTGATCTTACCAGATGTTAAAGGCTTTTCGATGTCGGGCTGAAGATGAAAGAATTCTAACTACTGATTAAATGAAGATAACATACATACAAATGAACAAGAGCTGTCTCCATAGTTAGACATATGCCCAGAAAAACGCTTTTTCTAAACCTAAATGCAGATTTTGAAACCTAAACGCGAACCTTAAGTTCAAGGTCAAAGGGGTCAAAATGTGTGCGTATGGAAAAGCATTGTCAATATACACATGCATACCAAATATCAAGGTTACATCTGAATATACATAACAGTTATGAGCTTTTTTCGAAAACTAAACGCAAGTGTGACGGACAGACAGACTGACAGAAAGACAGACGGAAATGCGATCACTATATGCCCACCTTTGGGGGCATAAACAATGCATGTAATAGTTACAAGTAATTTATTTTTGTTACTATGTTCTTATGACACGTGTTTGATCCCCCCTGTGGGAGCATTCTTACGAAAGAGACCAAGTAAGTTTTAAAAGTTATTGAGATGGCTTAAAATGTCATCTAATGAACGACTTTCATGTGGCATGTACAATACAAATATTCATCAACCATAATATTCAGACCTGATTAAATAAATTTCTATCTACAGGCAATCAGGACAAAAGAAAGGCTCGTCTTCTTCCAATGAGTATGATAAACACTCAGAATGAACCCAGCCATCACACTTGTCGCACTGAACCCACACACGTTCCAGACCCAGTTCTTGGTCTTCTTCCCAAGTCATATAGCATGCTTTACAAAATGCGTTGGGACTGTCATTGTCATTTTTGACCATAGGCACTTTGTCCTTTTTGTGTGAAGTGTTTAGCTTTTTGATTATAGGCCTTTTCCCTATTTCTGAATTTGGCTCTGGTTGTTTCCTCTTTTTTTCTGGTTTTGTGCTTGTATTCTTTTTCTTGAAAAAAGAAAGTTTAGCTCTTTGTACTTTTTGGGCGAAGCTTCTGACTTTTTCAAGCTGTTTTAAGGACATTTTTCTAATACATTCAGGTGATGTAAGATTGTCTGGTAAACTGTTTAACATTGTCTGTTTCATTGGCTTTGCAGCCTCAGTATCCTTTGGAAAACTCAGGGACTCGGTCAAAACTGGTGATATAACCATATCAACAGTTGAATTTTCTGTCCATTTTTCTTCGTTGATTTGTGATGGTTGACTTGTTGCTACACTAGCAGTAGTCACAGTTACAACTGCATGTGCCAATATATCCAATCCAGTTAAGTGGGAACTCTGTTCTTCTAAGGTAGATGTTAATGTTTCCAATGTTGGGTTTGCTTTGTGATAAATCTTTTGGTAAACATCAAAGCATGGAGACTGCCCTACAGTATTATAACCTTCTTGTATTCTTTTCCTGTAACGGTCACGAGACGGTGTAGAAAGTGTTTCTTCAAAGACTTCTAGTGCTCCTTTTGCTTTTGTCACTTCTGCTGAAACTTGACTGTCTTCAGTGGCAGCATGTTGGTCTGCCACAGATTCTGGACCGGAGAAGGTCAATGCCGGTTTCAGCATTTCGCTTGTGATGACAGAGCTATCAACTGGATATATGCCAGAGGATTTAAATGAGTTTATTACTGTAATAGGTTTGTAGAACTGAAGGTAGGCCTCTGTCAATTTGTGCGCGAAAACCTCTTTGCCAATACATTTTCCTGGATTTTCTCTCATGTACTTCCTGGATACCATGTGCCATCTTGACTTTAATGGTCCAAATACTCCCTTATCCAGGGGTTGCATCAGGTGTGTTGCATTTGGAACCAAACGGTACAGCTCAATGCCCCTGGCTATTGCTTTCATGAAAACTGAATGGTCCACATGGCTGCTTACACTGTCCATTAATAACACCACTGGACGGTCAGTTCCCGCAAACTTATCAAAGTGGTCAATGAATTTTGAAAAGGTATCTACATCCATCCATCCCTTTTTTGTGAATGCAATGTCACTCCCTTCTATTGATCCATTTAATGGATTGTATCCTCTTGGTTTTGGCTCTGGGTAAACCAAAAAGGGTTGCATCATTTGACCTGTTGCACTTCCACAGAACATCACAGTCAAGCGCTGTTTCCCACTGGTTATGTGTGGTACAGACCGATCTCTTTTCGCAGGTCCAATTACTTTTGACTTGTTGCTTCCCATGTTGAATCCTGTCTCATCAGCGTTCCATATTCTACTTGGTTTATCAATCAAGTTCTTATCTATGAGAAAGTCTCTAAAACTGTTGTACCACAAATCCGTTTTTTCCTTCGTTAGTTTAGATCTTTTTAGTTCTAACGGTGTCTCAATGCGTGAACTAATAATGTGGGCATTTCTACGCATAAATGCGTAATACCAGGTTTTGCCGGGTCTTCCATCTTTGAAGGGAGTTTTTCGCTTCTCTTTTTTTACAACACTTTCCACAAAGTCCAGAAATTCAACCATTCGAAGACCCATCCCTCTCTCTGCCATCTCACTTAGCCATCTCGCCATTTTCTCTTCTTCAGCTTCATTAAAAATTGAGCTAGGTCCATTTAATTTGAAAATGTCAACTTCTCCTTTCCATCGTCTGTATAACATTGAATAAGACAGATCATTATCCAACGCAGCTTTCCGCAACGACACATCTTTACTTACAGTCAGACTGTACAGAGCCCTTCTCACTCGCTGTTTTTTCCCAGGACTCATTCGGTTTCCGAGATATTTCTTTGAAATTTTCTTTGCCTCTGATTGGGCAGGGCTGCTCACAAGTGAAGGTCTCTTTTTTGGACCCATATCCTGAAATAACAAGCAAATTCGTAGAATTGATATCCCCCGCAACATATGCTTTGTTTGATGAAGGGTCCAAATCGGAATCCACCAAAACACTTCCAAGATATGGCTCCGGACACAAAAGTGCCTATAGTAAAAAGCATTTTTTCAAGATACAAAGGGCCATTACTCTGGTTTTAACAGATGGTGTACAATGCCATTTGGCGTGAATCATCCTCTCATGCATATATATACTCATACGAAGTTTCAATGAAATACGCCAAAGCACTTCCAAGATATGGCTCCGTACACAAAAGTGACGGACGGACAGCCGGACAACACAAAAACAATATCCCTCCGCCTCTGGCGCGGGAAATATACTCATATCAAGTTTCAATGAAATCCGCCAAAGCACTTCCAAGGTATGGCTCCGGACACAAAAGTGCCTATAGTAAAAAGCATTTTTCAAGATACAAAGGGCCATAACACGGTTTTTAACAGATGGTATACAATGCCTTTTGGCGTGCATCATCCTCTTATGCATATATACTCATACCAAGTTTCAATGCAATCCGCCAAAGCACTTCTAAGATATGGCTCCGGACACAAAAGTGCCTATAGTAAAAAGCATTTTTCAAGATACAAAGGGCCATAACTCTGTTTTTAACGGATGGTATACAATGCCATTTGGCGTGCATCATCCTCTTATGCAAATATATACTCATACCAAGTTTCAATGAAATCCGCCAAAGCACTTCCAAGATATGGCTCCGGACACATAAGTGCCTATAGTAAAAAGCATTTTTCAAGATACCAAGGGCCAAAACTCTGTTTTTAACAGATGGTGTACAATGCCATTTGGCGTGTATTATCCTCTTATGCATATATATATATACTCATACCAAGTTTCAATGAAATCCGCCAAAGCACTTCCAAGATATGGCTCCGGACACATAAGTGCCTATAGTAAAAAGCATTTTTCAAGATACAAAGGGCCAAAACTCTGTTTTTAACAGATGGTGTACAATGCCATTTGGCGTGCATTATCCTCTTATGCATATATATATACTCATACCAAGTTTCAATTAAATCCACCAAAGCTCTTCCAAGATATGGCTCTGGACACAAAAGTGCCTATAGTAAAAAGCATTTTTTCAAGATACTAAGGGCCATAACTCTGTTTTTAACGGATGGTGTACAATGCCATTGGGCGTGCATCATCCTCTTATGCATATATATATACTTATACGAAGTTTCAATGAAATCCGCCCAAGCACTTCCAAGATATGGCTCCGGACACAAAAGTAGGGAATATTTGAGGTAGTACGCAAACTTAAACATTCCAACACTCACGCACACTGACGCCAGGGTGAGTAGGATAGCTCTACTATATATATTTCATATAATATAGTCGAGCTAAAATTGCAAAAGTTAATGATGTGAGCGTTTCTTTGTATAAATACGAATTAATACATAGTATTAGTATAATTTATGTACCTGGGACCGTGGAATACAAGATCAGGAAGTCTACTTCTACCAGAAATCAACAGCAGCGACGTGGACGACAAGAACGTGATGACTGGGCAAGAGGTCCTGTCTCCAATCGCCTGTCCCCGCACGCCTTTGTAATATTAACACATTTATATTGTTTAGTTTTTTTTATAGGTTTCAAAGATACACTTATATTATATTGGAATATAACTTCAATCCCAATACAAAATGGTTTAACAATCTATGATGGGATTTTGCAGTGTGCCTCTATTGTTAAAGAGCATATATGAATGTTAGAAAGTTTAAAGAAATGTGAAAAAACTAGTAAATCTACCTCGGACTGTAGAATACGAACAGGCTGTGGACGCCAATGACGTGACGTTTGGGTGAGAGGTTCCTTTTGCACTGTAGCCCGCCTCCAATCACCTGTCTGTGCACACTTTTCTAATAATGAACACATGTAAATGATTCAGCATTTTGTCAGTTTTAAGATAAGAAGTAATACAATTTCTATTTTTTTTTTACAAAAATAATACAGATATGCATATTCATGAAAGGTGCAAACAAGTTATTCCCATTTTGAGTTGTTTTATATGATGAAGATTAACTGCAAACATAAATGTATTTGATATGTGATCGATGTCTAACCTTTTTGTTGACAGACAGAAACAGACAATTTATTCAAGACTTGTACATAGCACATCGTCTAAACACTTACATTTACAAATAATATATCAACATGCTAAGACATTCTCATTTCTGCATTTCTGAGAAAGAAATACAAATATAAAATAATAACAACAAAAAATCAAAAGGAAGGAAAATGGTGTTAAGTAAACGATACTATTATTATACAATTTATCGTTTAATTTCAATTTAAATTTAAAAAAGAAGCTTTTTATGCAATTCAAACTTTCCGTGTACTTTAATTTACACAAATAATTCAAATGTCATTTACACTGACCCGTTTAAATAGCTGTGTGAAAGATAACGAATACATTTGAGACAACCCCCGTTATGCGAATCGGGTGTTTCGAAACTGACATCTGTACCAGACTGTCTGTTTCACGTGTTTTAATGAACAGTTCAAATGTAAATGTACACATGTGGTTGTTTTCTGATTCTCTGATTAATATTCTTCAAAGCAGTACCACGATCGCTTACCTTTGACAATGGATTAGAAAAATAATCGTGACTTTCTCATGGATCAACATGTCCGCAGACGAAGTATTCGCGTCATCGAAAAAATGTGCGCGAGCGTTCCATTGATTGTGACTGTTTAGAGTTGATCGTTTACTTCCGGTTTTTGAGGGAAAAAAACATCAAATGTTATCGTTCATGACTGAATAATTTGTTTAGTTACAAGTGTTACGTTTTTTTTGTAAATGTTAAATTAATTTCGATTTGTTTCGGAACTGGCGACTTTTCGGAACTGACGACCTCACTGTACTGGTATTTTTAGTATCAATTTAAGTCACATTTTGCTTTATAAATTCTATTTGAGCATTTTGCGACTTATTGATTGACTATGATACCCGATATCAACATATCATATGGGATCTGCAGATCACCAAGCTGTCCTGAAATTCAACGTTGATAACAAACTCTTTACTCAAATTACTGGTTTGTATTATTTCTTCTTTCTATTTTAGTATCCTCGAGTATCCTAACATCGTGGTAATAACAAAAGTCGGCCGCGCGCGACGTAAACTGTCAAGAGATCATGGCGGTTCAACACTTAAATATTACATCGGTTATTGGTTAATGTTAACTACGATAGATAAAACAAAAAAACATGCAGCAAAATATTACATAATTTACCTTTTAATTGCATACCCAATGCTCAGCGTCTCGGTCCCTGTGTATCCTAAGTTCGTGGTAAACATTCCAGGTTAAAATGTATCAACTTCCGGTTTCAATATGTTAATTTTTTTGCATTAGGCCAATCAAAATCAAAACAATTGTTTACAGAAACTAATTAATTTTGATTTAGCTGAGAATTTTTTTTGTATGTGGGATAAACAAGTTCTAACTTTTGAACACTGAAAACAACAAAAACACTATTAACATGTCTCATTAAAACATAACTTATTCCTCTGAACCAGGGGAGCAATGGATGCAGTAAAAGGAATCCCCACTCCTTACAACTCTTTTGTCACTGCAGTATATTAGGTGCACCCAATGAGAGCAAACAGTACACTGAACCCACTTGGTAAAAACAAGAGATACACAATTGACCAATTCTTTAGGCTGGAATCGCTTACAGACGCAACACTTTTCAGATTCGGGCATCTCTTCATCAGTTTCACCTTGGGAACTTTCACTTAAGTAAACATGAGATGTACCAGGCCTTTGTGTGTCATCAGCTGGAGTCCTTGTTATAATAGATTTGTTCTGAGATGAGGCCGACCTAGGCTTTTGGCTTGATCTTTGAGCTTTCCCTTCATTTCTTTTGACATTTTCTCTTTTCTGTGTTGATGTTGGCTGCTCTTTATAAGTAATCAATTTTGATTGAATTGGGCTTTCTGTGATGGGTTTCCCTGCTATTATATCACTCACATTTCTCCTTTTTCGTATATTCTCATCCTTTCTCCCTTTGATTTCAAATAAATCCTTCACCTTTGACGTGAAAATATCCTCATTCCGATCACCAGCTGCATCTTCATTTATCCGCCGATCTGAAGAAGCAGGCATATGGTGTTCATCCTTTTCATTGAAATCTTCTTTGTCACTTTCAGTTCCACTTGTAGCACAAAATACTTCAGCAGGTATTAAACTTTCTTTGTTTATTGCCGTGCTATCTAAAGGATATATCCCAGTCTTCTTAAATGCAGAGTGCAAGTTCTCTGCTGAAAGAGCTTTAGAATAAACTTTGTATGATAGCTCACATATATTGTATCTGGAAATACTTGCAGATGTCTCTCGCATGAACTTATTGCAGGTGGAATTATACATCCTCTGGAATGGTCCATAGCAGCCAACGTCAAGAGGCTGGAGAATGTGGGAGCAATGAGCTGGTAAAATGAAGAGAATGATGTTTTGCTTCTTTGCCCATTCTACAAGGTCAAGCGATATATGGGACTTATGACCATCCAAAATTAGTAGAAGGTGTTGTTCATTTTCTCTTTGTGGTAGAAATTTTGTCAGATGCTTCTGCATATAGTATCTGAATACATCTGCATTCACCCACCCTGAGTCAGACATCATGCAGTCAGCTCCTGGTGATGCACCCTTCATGAGATCTGGAATACATCGTTTACCAGCAAAGACAAAAAAGGGTGGAACAGCTACACCACTTGCAGAACCACATCCAATAATTGTAGTTGACTGTCCCTTTTGGGAAACAACTGATGGGAGATGAAAGTCAGTGCCAGCAACAACAGCAGGTGGAATATGGTTTTGCATAACTCCTTTCTCGTCGATGTTGTATATCAGATGTGGTTTGTCGCTAAGATCATATTTTTTTATTATGGCTTCAAGTTCCTTAAAGTAGTCAGCGACAACAGAATCGGAGGCTCCTTTAGCTCTTACTTTTTCTAAACCTCTTGGTTTCAATACTCTCAGTTGGGGCCATCGCTTGATAAACTTGTTGAACCAATTAAGAGTGAAAGGATTCTCCTTTGTCCTTTTCCCAAGCGGGATGGCAAAGTCGGTAGCAATGTTGCATACCTCCTGTCGTATATATCCATAACCATATTTGGCCATAACTTGAAGATGGGATGCTAACTTTTCTTCTTCATCAAGTGAAAGGACAGGAAAGCGACCAGTGGTTGTTGTATCGATATCGATGCTGATTCTGCCGATCACTCGATCACGAAGTGTTTGCTCTGGTATTTTAAACACTTTGGAGGCTTTATAGACACTCAAATGTTCCTCCTTGACTGCAAGGTATGCCTTTGTTAAGGTTGTAGGTGAGTACTGCCTCCTTGTAATCACATGCTGAGGAATTGGCTGAAATAAGAACATATTTAGGACTGATGCCTTATCCTGGAAAATACATACTCACTTTATTGTGTGTAACAAACAGGAATATACATTCTTTATTATTCATTAAATGTGAAAGTTTCTATTTTAAAACTTGTATTCTTATAATATATACCTTTAATACTGCAGCATGGAGGTCCTTTGAATGATAATCCAGTGAAAATCATAGGCATGATATAATAAGTAGCGTTTACTTAACCCATTAAACTCAGTGCTATTTTATTGCATACCATTGATAAAAGGTAGAAACAGCTAAAATATCAAGTCACTTTAACCGAAAGATAAAAATTGCTTGGCCTTAAATTTAGATACTCATTTGCATACGCGGCCCTGGAAAGATCAGTTCGTCTGCTCTGTAAACGAAAAAAAATGGGGGCAACACTTTGGGGCGTTATATCGGTCATTCTTTACGTGATATGAACATGGAATAGTAAAATATCATTTTTTAGAAATGCGGTAATTCAATTTTTGTTATTTACCTGTTTGAGTCGCATTTTCGCTGAATTTCTTTTCGGACGCTATGTAAACAAACCGCTGTCACTTTTGACAGAAGTCGCACGCGGAAAAATAACGCACGCGACGAGAGGTCACGAGAATAATGGATACCACGATGTTAGAACTCCCACGATGTTGGAATACTGATATCATTTTAAAGTTAAATGAACTGTGTCACAGTAAAAAAGACATTAAAGCGATTTAGGCCAGTTTGGATCCAGATCAGCCTGCAGTCGCTTGAAAGTTGTTTGCTTAAAAGCGGTTTTCTGACAATTACAAATAGTTTAATTGAATACTTATTTTTTAAACAGAACATATAATTTATTAAGACTTGCACATAGTGCATCGTCTTCATAATATGTGTACAAAATATACAACAGGTCTTGTGTCAACATGGTAATGGCAATGTTAGCAATTAATGTTTAATCTTATTCATTCAAATAAATAAATTTCAGTAACAATATACATTTATAAAGTAGTAAGCTAAGGGGATGTAATCTAACATATTAACTACAATAACTTAATTTTCTTTAACAGTATACATTTATAAAGAAATAAGCAATGAGGATGAACAAATATAATTCTATAGCAGTATACATGTATGAAGATATAAGCAATGAAGATGAACAAAAAGACTATTGTGATCCTTCGACAGTATTAAAAAGAGTTTTTCGGAGAACCATAGCTTCTTTGATGTATAAGGAAAGTTTGATAAGATCTTCTCTTTTACACGATTTCATAAGTTCTAAAAATTTAAATACAGATGGATTTCTATGATATTTCGCTTTGATGTTCTTTTTTCTAACTGTTGTGAAACTTGAACAAACAAGTACAAAATGGTATTCGTCTTCGATATCCCTTGTGTTACAGTAAAGGCAATACCATTCTTCTCGCGGGATTCGATTTTAAAGAATGTTCCAAGAGTCTGAGTCGACTAAAATAAAATCGTAAGCTTCTAGGCATAATATCAAAATATGTTGTGTATTCAAAATTTAGTTTGTATTCCTTATATTTCATCAAAACTGGACTCTGTGGCGACTTAAACCACTCTTGTTTAAAACAATCAATAACTCTATTTTTGAATTCACATAGAAACGTTTTTTCCATTGATACAAGCGCAGTTTTCGAAAACAAAAGTAAAACCATAATCATTCAAAAGTTTCTTTATATTTGTTACCCATTTTTATGACCTTTCTGAAATCTCTAAGTGCATCATAATACACTGTGCGTAAAATAATGTCTAATGGGATTGTTTACCCTCGGGACTTCGGTTATAAACCATTGCCCGAGCACACTGCTTAACATAAAACTCTGCATAAAAAGGTCGAAAACGGCCATAAAATGGACAGCCCGATTTTACTGGACTTTACCATTGATATAAATAGAAAACTTTGCAGTGTTGGTGCGGTGCCTTAATAAAAATCTATTGGTTTAAAAATATCTAACCTTTATAAGAAGCGTTAAAAAGACGCAGTGCTTTACAATAGATGGGCCTAACGCTGTTAAAAAGCGGCGTTTTTATTGGATGATGCACTTTTAAAACGATGGCGCTGATTGGCCGAAATTTCTTATTAAGGATTGCAAGTAGGTCAATCCGTTTATAAATAGATTTTTCCCACGGCTGACGTTGTACTTTAACAAAAAGTAAACAATAATAGTTTATATGCAAAAAATATAAATGAAAGAAAAGGATGAATTAATCCAAAAGAACTTGGAGTTGTTTTATAGTTATAGATTACTATGTTTATGTTATGTTACTGTACTTATTATTAATTATTATCATTAATATGATGTTGTTATTGTATGTTATTGTTTGTTTTGTTTTTTAAGGAGGAGAGAGAGAAAGAATAGCCCAATATTTATAAGTAAAGATGGTGAAAACACACATACTGTTGTATGTGGCATCATCATTACCAGACCCACTGTTCAGTATATACTGCAATGGGTTTGTTAGAGTCTTCAGACTTTGTGATCTGTGTTTTAAATGTTAGAATCAAAATTGGATTATTTTAATATAACTCTTATAGAAAAAGGGATACACAGATGTGTAATATGTTTGAGTAACAAAATAATAATACTTGAGGGTTTTCCAGTTCACAAAGTGGTTGAACATTGCCACAATATGTTTACATACATAGTCAAGTACCATTTTTATGTGTATATTTAAAGTTTAAACTAAATGCCACACAACAAGATCTAATCGTTGGAGAGATATGTTTATATCTATGAAAATTATAAATAGGGATGCCAGAGCTTGATTTAACAGCTCTCAAATGTAAAGTGAAGTTGCATGTGTACATGCAATTATATGAAAAGGAAAGGAAAAAAGACAATATATGATAACACATAGGGAGTATAACTCTCAATTATATATTAATGTTGCAATTGAGTATTGAATTGTTAAAAAAGTAATGAGTACAATTTTATGTATGTGGCTCAATGTTAAACACTTGCAGACAGGGAATATAACCGTAATGCTCCAACATAAGACCCTGTCTGTATGGAACTTAAGGAGGATTGGGCTATGGAGAAGAGAGGTCCCCCCAGAGTGGCATTAAAACAATATTTAAAAGTGGGTTTAGTAAAAAACCCTTATATGTTAAGGGCAATAACTTACGTGTCTCCAAACGGTCACCTTCATAGGGCCACATAAAAATTAAAGGTAAGACAATGTGCTTTACAGTTAAAAATGAGACAAAAACAGTTAAATTTGTACAAAAGGTACATTATTTATAATATGTACAGAACTATATGCATTTATATATTTAAAATACATGTTGCCACCCTGGAGGGTTGAAAGAAGGAGAGATTTTTGGAAGTGTAGGCCGATGTGAGTGGGGGAAAAGAAGAGCCAGCAGAGGTGGTGTCACTCAGTTGTACTAAGGGAGGTAATTGTGGTGATGGAGTCTACAATGGTTGTTTCCCCTGGACCAGAGGGAGTGCACGGTAAATGAAAAATAGTTTGTATACTATTGAAGGAAAATTGATAATGGTAAGATGTAAAATGGTAAAAAGACCAAATATTACCTAGATGCATTAAAATAAACCCAAAAAGCTCTAATCCAATCAATATTATTAATATATTGGTGATAAAAATAGAGGAAATAATACTAAAGTACCTTGTATGGTATGCAAAATGACAATTAAACAGAAAAACCGAGGCAATTTGCTATATAAAATAGCAATTTAATATAAAAATAAGGATATTTGCTATAAAAGTAGCAATTTAAACATGAATTCATGCAATACAGAGTAAAATGGTTGCTATGGTGTAGGAATAGCAATATTGAGATAAAAATTAAGGCAATTTGCTATATAAAATAGCAGTTTTCCACAAAAATAAGGCAATTGCCACACAAAATAGCAGTTATAACAATATTTAATGTACTCCAAGGTACAAAATTAGCAGTTTCAACAAAGTCGACAATACTTTGTCCTGGATAGGGCTAAATAGGTGTTTATCATGGTATAAGGCCCTGCACCATGCACTCCAGTCCGACATGGTTCTTCGAGTTTGAAGGGGAAAGGGTGGGGTGTCAAAGAGGAAGAGAGGGGGTGCACTGCAGCCAACAACCCCAGGTTACTGGACAGCCTCGTCCTTTCTTGTAGTAAGAAATGCCATAAAATATGATTATATTAAAAAAACTGAAAAATGTAAATGGTTGACTAACGTCATACTCTCATAAAAAATGTATTAAAATAAAGAAGACCAGGTCAATGCCATTGGCCTGATTGAGAAAGGGCGGGGTAGAACAATAAACCCATTAAAAGCTAAAATAAAAGTTGTGTAAAAGCGACACAAATCCAACACAATTATTAGATTACATCAGGTTTGTGCAAAGATTACACATTTTAAAATAAAACAGTCACAAGACTGAACAATTAGGTGGGTGTTGGCTGCTCTCCCTCCCCCAATGACCTAGATTTTGTCAGTTGTTTGACAATCTTGTAAGTATTTGGCGAGGGCAGAGAAGACCTGGCCCCTAGCTGCTCCCTTGGGGTCTAGCACGTTGGAAAGGTTAAAAACTAGTCCATGGGAGTGCAATGCAGCTTCGAGGTGGTCCCTCTGCGCATTATGGTTAGGACAGTGCAGCAGCATGTGGGGCGCAGTGAGAGGTTCCTGGCACCTAGGACATGCAGGGTCTATACCGAGGACATACTTTCCTGCGCCACCGGGTAATAGGGTGGTTCCCATCCTCAGGCGCGTGATGGCTCTGTCAAGCACAATGCTTGCTGAGTATCTGTCAGGCGGTCTGAGGGTTTTCGCAGGTCTGGTAAAAGTATGTCGACGGGAAGACAAATTGTCGGAAAGGAGATTCCACTCACCCAAAACAAATTTCTTTGTCAGGGAGTAGATCTCAGAAGGTGCCAGGGGTTCCCCAACATCTACGGCCCCCCTCAAGAGGCCCTCTTTGGCCCCCCTGTCGGCCTGCTCATTCCCACTGATGTTGACATGTGCTGGACACCATACTAATGTGACCTTTAAAGATTTATCTAGGCACTGTTGATGAAGTTCCAAAATGCTAGCTAAAATATCAGGCCTAGATCTGCTATTTCTGTTTTTTATGGACGCAAGAGATGACATTGAGTCTGATAAAATAGCAGTTTTAGTAGGTTTATTGACCAATATCCAGCACAGACAGAATTTAATTGCCAAAAGTTCTGCTGTTAAAATAGAGAGATTGTTGCTGAGCCTGTGCGTTTTACTAATGTTTTTTGAAGGAAATACAAAAGAGTTGGCTACCAAACCAGAGTTAGGGCATTTGGAGCCGTCAGTTTAGATTTTTAGATGCTCAGCATACATATTATCTATAAGAGAGAGAGAGCTTCTGACTTGATGAGTAGTGGCAAGTCAGTTTTCGTTATTTTATTAGAGAGTGATAGGTCAACATCAATGGGTCCAAGCGTCCAGGGGGGGGGCCTTGGAGGGCCTCAGGTCTGCTACATGTACCTTGTCGAGACCGGCATCCTCAACCATGGTCCTAATACTCGCCCCAAAAGGTAGGGCGACATGCTTACGCTTAAGTATTTTCCCCTTGATGAAGGTGCCAGTCCCGACAAGTTTGTTAACGGGGTTTTTGTATTGTGCTGTATTGTGCTGTTTTGTACTGTTTGGGCAATCGGTCACTTGCCTTAAATAAAGGACCAACTAATTGTTTTAATGAAAATTCAATACTGCTCCAGCAGCTGGAGTTTTACTTCTGTATATTGAACAATGCCGAGACTTAGCCCTTGCCCAGAAATTTAGGGACTGTTGTTTTCTACGCAACTCAAGAGGCAACACACCGGCCTCCTCCTCTAGCAGTGCACCCGGTGTACAGTTTAGGGCTCTCAGAGCTACCCTTAGGGCCTTGTGCTCAATGGCATCAACCATTTTTAGGGCGTTTGGCTTTGCACATGCATAGATTTGGGCTCCATAATCTAGCTTTGGAAGTATAAGGGACTTGTAGAGTGTTAAGAGGCTATTTTTATCTGATCCAAAACCTGTGCCTCTTAACATTCTCATTAAATTTAGGTCCCTTTCGCACCTTTCTGCCAAATATTTGAAGTGGTGAGTAAAAGTTAACTGTTTATCTAGGTACATACCTAGAAATTTCACCACTTTTCAAAGATAATTTTGGTGCCGCCTAAATTTAAGTCCAAAGAGTGCTGAAATTGTTCGCCAAATAGTACTCCTACTGTTTTTGTTGGAGAAATTTTGAATCCCCATTCGATTGCCCATTTCCATATGGAGTCTAAGCCTGCTTGAGCCCGCTTTTGCAGGCGTAACATGTTAGACCCCTTTAACCAAGTGCCTGAGTCATCGGCAAACTGGGAGATAACCATTCCTGAGTCTTTTACGGCATCAGGTAGACCGTTTACGATGAGGGAGAACAGCGTTGGGGATATTACGGACCCCTGAGGGGTTTCGCGGTCAGTTATGGCTACCTCTGATAACTCCCCATCTACCCTGACCTGGATTTTACGGCCCTCTAGGAAAGCTCTGAGGTAGTGGAAACAGTATCCAGTGATTCCATAGTCAGCTAGCTTTTTTAATATGCCAAAGGTCCATGTTAAATCAAAGGCGGCCTGAAGGTCCAAAAAAATTGCTAATACTGATTGCCCTTGATTTTTTGCAGAAAGAATATCATGTTGTAATCTAGCTAGCTGATCAAGAGTAGATCGCCCCTTCCTAAAGCCAGACTGGAAGGGGTTTAGTATATTATTTGATTCCAATAAGCGTTCTAATCTATTTTTGACCATTATTTCTAATAATTTACCTGCATGTGATGTTAGACTTATTGGACAATATGAGTTTGGATCATTTTTGTCTTACCGGGTTTAGGAATTGGAATCACTGTGGCCTGCTTCCACTCGGGTGGTATCCTGCCTGTCCTGTACACCTGATTGAATAGGTTAAGCCAGATTTTTAGAGTTATGGCTGGCATATTTTTAAACATTAAATATGCTATTTTGTCAGGCCCCGTGGCGGTGTTGCTCCTGCTGTTAATGGCACTTAATAATTCTGTAATAGTGAATGGTAAATTGAGAGGCGTGCTGTTATCCCCAGGCTCATTTAAAATATGTCGGTGCTCAGTCTCAAACCGCTTTAGATAATTCAGAGTTTCAATGGGAAGGTTTTAGTCACTGGAGACAGATTGGAAATGTCGTACCAAACATTGAGCCTTTTCCCTTGGGGTAGTGGCAATTTCGCCTTTGTATTTCAGTAGCGGTACAGGGGTGAATGAATTTCCTTTAATTCTGTGAATTTTTTGCCAAAAATCCCTAGTATTTTTCTTATTAATGATAGCTGAATAACATAATTCTTTCCAATTTTGAGTTTTTGCGTCCAAAATAACCCGCTTTGCCTGATTTTCGAGGGACCTATAATAAAGAAGATTATGCTCAGCGGGGTTCTTTTTAAGAACTTTTAAAGCATTTTTATGGTCCTTAAGTTTCTCAGCAACCAGATTCGCCAGCTCGCTGAGATATATTTTCCTATATGTGGGACCTGTTGCTGGCGGATCCTTGATTTTAATAAATGAGTCCCCAGCAAACGAGTTACGTCTGCTGGTGTTGTCGGTAGTGGAGCTCATTGGGGATGTCTGGGAGTCGACCATTCTGGGACGGTTAGGGGGGACACTCACTCGGGGTTCCTCCTCTATTTCACAGACACCAGAGATAGAAAGGTTCTCCAATATACTGGAGTGCACTGACACCAGAGAGTCTCTCCCCGTCACATCAAACATAGAGTCGTCCGACAGTGTAGGACCACTACAGGTGGTGTCGCTAGCACCGTCGGTCAACTTGTCGGACGGGGAGGACCCCCTGGTAGCCACAGGAGGGCGTCTCTGTGTGGGTGAATCCCCCTGGATAGGCGATACAGGGGGGGGGGGTGTGTAAGTCAGGTGTAAGATTGGGTACCGGTTCCACAGAAGTAACCTTTGGGGAAGGTTCCCTATTAATAAGCCGAGGGGGGGTACTCTTACCCGCTAGCCCCTCAACTATGGTGCATGTCCTCCCAGCTTGGGGCGAGATAGAACCGGGAGAGGCATGTTTAGGTGAAGAAGCGGAACCGGTTGTGATGATGGTGTTTAGGGCGCCCACGCTGTGGCTCACAGTGTCAGGTGCTAGTAGCCTGCTCTCCGCCTCGGACCAGGTGACCCCATAAAAATTGGCATAGGTGGCCTATATGGATAGCCTTCTTATAGGAGGGGCACCCCTGGTAGGATGCGGAGTGCTGGCCGCCACAGTTGGCGCACAAACGAAATTTGTTTGTGCACCTTCTTTGGCAAGTAGTGCCGGCGCAGCGGCAGCAAGAGGTGATATTGGAGCATTTACCCCTGCTGGCTATATGTCCAAAGCCCTAACAATTGAAGCAACGGGCAGGTGTGACAGGGCAGGGACGAATGTCAAGGGTTATACTGGTGTCCTTGACTAAGATTTTATTTGGGACTGGTATGGACGCTAAGAAAGAGATTTTGACCAGTCTCGGAAAGCCAGGTGGGGCAGGGCAATAAGGCTCAAACCTTTCCAGATTAGTGATAAGAATATCAGAGATAGGGATCGCAGGTTTGAAAGAAAGAGATGTCTGAAGTTCCATCAAGTCCTGGCTTTCCGGGATCCATGCTATGTGACCAAGAACCGTCCTCATGTTCGACGGGGATAAGGCCCGGACCGCGACTTTGCCAAGATAAAAAGTACCCCTAGAAAGAAGGGTGGCAAGCGCTTGAGCGGACTTGAGCTGCAATAGCACGCAGCCAGACGCCAGGGGCACCGCCCGCTCAACTAGTCCGGGGATTACCCTCGCCAAACATGAGGCCAATTGAAAAATGGTGAGAAGGGACATGATGGGGGCTACACTTCCAGCTGACTGGAGGAGGCACTTAAAGGGCATGGTGTTGTGAGATAGGTGATGCCTATCCGACCTGAACGTGCCTCCCCTAGTAAAGGGGTCAGGTTTTGACACTGCCCCTTGGATGTTTTTGATGTTTTGTTGTGTAAGGACATTGTAAGTATTGAATGAAAGAAGGAAATAGACAGGGGATAAAGAAATAATAATTATTGCAAACGCAATCCTGAAACAATCAACCAATATATATAAATTTATTCTAGTCGCCGTTAATAGCCTGACAGTAAAACATAAATAAAAAGCACCGCACCGGTAAACAACCCAATAAGTTTATATAAATAAATAATAATGGTATATTAAGTCATTTGGTAGTTGCTATATGCTGTAATATAAAAACCAAGAAAAAAGTTTCCGAAAACCAAATGACGTTCGAAATAGTGCTTTTAAAGAGTTTACGAAAAAGAAAAAAAAATAGTCATGGACGGGCAAGGTATCAATAGCGGTAGTGTAGTGGCTTGTGTTATCTCTGTTCTTGCAGGACCTCTCTGTTTTTCTTTAACTTTTGCGGTTAATGTCAGAAGCTTCAAAATATAACTTTATTGACAAACAGCCAACATGGCGGCCGGAAACACGATGACATAAAATAATGTTGTCACTATTGACCACTTTAAACCAACAATCGTACATATCTTTGAACATACAGCGGAAATCTACCAAGTTCAACGTAAACACCTGCTGTACAAGTATTACTCCTTACCTGCAATATTCGTTTACAAAACTTAAGATGAATGCGCTCAATTTCTTTTTACTTCGTATAGCCCCATATTTCACATGAATAATTGATGATAGGGGAGACAAATGCGTCAAATAATTGACATAGAGTTTTAGGCTTAAAATCAAACTGTTGACATTTAAACAATAACAGGTTTAAAGCTTTTATGGATTTACCAATGAGATGTTCAATGTTTGGACCAAAATTTCCAGTATAGTAAAAATCACATCCTAAATAGTTAAAATCATTGACCACCTCGATGGGTTGGCTATTGTAGGTCCAAGTTTCCGAAGGATGCAGTCCTCCACGTTTCCGAAACACCATAATCTTAGTTTTAGAAGTATTAACATGTAGGCCCCATGTATCACAGTATGTGTAAAAAACAATTTAGATGGGCTTGGATTTCTTCCGGAGTTTTACCTACAATAGCCATATCATCTGCAAATAATAATAAAATCAAAACAATCTCATCAATATGTAAGCCAGACTGTATGTCACTTTGCAAAAATAATTCAAGGTCTTCAACGAAAAGAGAAAATAGGATAGGCGACATTACCTCACCTTGACGTAAACCAACAGCGTAATTGAAATAGTCTGAATAGTTAGAACACGATCTAACACATAATTTTACTTTTTCGTACATGTCTTTTATGATTCTGAGTATTTTACCGTCTATACCTTGTTTATATAATTTTAACCAAAGTGCGTTACGAACTATGAAATCAAAACATTTCATCATGTCCACGTAAATGATATACAATCTTTTATTCTCGTTTTACAATTTATTTACTAACGAATGAAGAATAAATATGGCGTCAACAGTCGAGGGCCCTTTTTGAAATCCGAATTGTGCGTCCGAAATAGTATTACGGTCCGCACAGTATTTTTCAAGCCTCTTATTAAGTATACTGGTAAATAATTTTGACATACAGCTGACTAACGTTATACCAAGATAATTATTGACATCGTCTTAACTTTCCTTTTTATGGAGAAGGATTATAACACCTTCCGTCCATTTCTCTGGATAACAGCCAGAGTTTAAAATGCTATTAAAATATCACATAAATGGGATGCTGATATATCTATGCATTCAATAAAATACTCGTTTAGCAAACAATCGCTGCCAGACTCATCAAAGTTATGAGTAGCACAAAAACTATTTGCTTCTTTATTGTTACATTCAGATAAACCTTGACTTAGCTTATAAAAATACTGTTTAAATTCATCTACAGTTAATTTATTACCACCATGTATAGATTTATATTTATAATATTTCCAAAAATCTTTAGGTTTTGATTTCTTTAATTTTTCAATCTCTTGTGTTTTTAATTAAATAAAAGTGTTCTTACTTTTCTTAACACTATTTTTATATGTAGTCTTACATTGAATTAAAAACAATCTATTTTCACTCGACTTATCATCGTTAAAACGATTAAGTGCTTGTAAGTATGTTTTTCTAGCAGACATGCAGTCCTTATTAAACCATTCTTTATTTGACGCTTAAGTGTTATTTGAAAACACTGGTTTATTATTTAGAGAGTAAATTTTGCTAAAAAGTGGATCCGCTACTGATCGTACCACCTCTGTAAATTCGTTAACAGTATTGTTTACAGATTGCCTACTTTATCAATATGACAATACAATTCAACTTGGGCAAGCAACAAATAATCTCCGCCCGAAAACGTTCTCGGTTCTCTTCGTTCCACCTAAGCCTAAAATTACTTTCCTCGGGACTCACATGGTCAAATGAACAACATGCTATCGTAAAATGCAATGGCGCGTGATCGCTCCATTCAGTAAAAGAGCCAATAGTAAAACTATTAATCACTGAAAAGGTACATTCATGCGAAACGATGACTGAACTATGACTGAACAACCGTTATGGGAAATATAAGTGTATTTGCCTGTATCGGCAAAGCGACCGTTAACAATGCGCACAGATAAAGATTTACATAAATCTAACAACTTCATTCCATAACTATTGTTTACGGTGTCGTCAGAGGCCCGTTGTTGAGGTGTGTCTGAAATGTAGTCAGTATTGTCAAATGTGTTATTTATAGAATCACATACAATAAAATCATTTTTGTTACCTATTCTACTGTTGAGGTCACTGCATATAACAACAGCACCAGAGGCGCAAAATGTGCATATATCTGTTTCTAAAATATCAAATAGGTCGACGGTTAAAATATCATAAGCTGGCGAGTCCTCTGGCCAAATGTATATATATCTTGTTCAGTATGGAAGAAAGTATGGTCTAATTTAAGCCATGTAATGGTGTTATGGTGATTTTTTATTATTGAAATACCATCATTTAAATGCTCTTTATACATCAATACAACACCGCCGCTACAACGTCGAGCGTTACGGTGCTGAAAGTTCCTAAAAATAGTTGTGTGATATATATCCATTTAATTCAATATTACTAGAAGAGTTTGTCCATGTTTCATATAGAAAACAAATATCAGAGTTAATAATGATATTTACAAAGTCATCTTTTAAAAGACATCTTTTAGTCCTCTCCCAAATTTGTTCAAATTTTATCCATGGGGTTAAATGTGACCCTGCCCCGGGGGGTCACAATATTGAACATATGCTTATATAAGGCCTATTTTGTTAAAACTTCAAAAATCTTCTTGTCCATTACCATCGGGCCTATGGCTATCAAATTTGGTATGCAGTGACATCTAATAGTCTTCTACCAAATTTGTTCAAATTTTATCCATGGGTCAAATTTGACCCTGCCCCGAGGGTCACAAAATTGAACATATGCTTATATAATGCCTATTTTGTGAAAATATCTTGTCCATAACCATTAGGCATAGGGCTACACAATTTGGTATGTAGTGACATTGTATAGTCCTCTACTAAGTTTGCTCAAATTATGCCCAAAGGGTCATATTTGACCCTGCCCTGGGGGCCACAAAATCAATTATATGCTTATATAGTGCCTATTTTGTGAAAACTTTAAAATTCTCCTTGTCCTTAACCTTAAGGCATAGGGCTACCAAATTTGGCATGTAGTGACATCAAATAGATCTCTACCAAGATTGTTCAAATTTTGCCCCTGGGGTCAAATTTGGCCCTGCCCGGGGGGTCACAAAACTGAACATACGCTAATATGGGGCCTATTTTGTGAAAATTTTTAAAAAAAATCTTGTCCATAACCATTGGGCGTAGAGCTACCAAATTTGATATTTAGTGTCATCTAATAAACCTCTACCAAATTTGTTCAAATAATGCCTCTGGGATCAACTTTGACCCTGCTCCGGGGGATCACTCAATTGAATAAACGCTTATAAAGCGCCTATTTTGTGAAATCTTTAAAAAAAAATCTACTTGTCGAAAACCATTCGGACTATGGCTACCAAATTTTGTATGCAGTAACATCTTCTTATAGTCCTCTACCAAGTTTGTTCAAATTATGCCCTTTGGGTCAAATTTGACCCTGACCCGCGGGTCACAACATTGAACATTATATACGCTTATATCTTGCTTATTTTGTGAAAACTTTAAAAATATTCTTGTCCTTAAAGCGAGATTATACGATTTTGTCAAATATTTATTAATTTATATAAAATGTGTAAAAAACTTATTAAACATATATTTTAATATAAATTAAAATAGACGGTAAAAAGAACATGTGTCGAAAAATGCGAAATAAGCCAGATATTTAATTCTGAAATCGAAAAAGGCTGTACAGTCGAATTCGCCAGCATGTATATCATGCATGTACGATGTGAATCTAAATTTAGTTTTACGGTCATTCTGAATTTCTGCAACGATATCTATTCATACGACACACGAACACTAACTAAAAAGACGAATGCTTCGGTTATTATAGGAAAATATGTACGAATTATCTTTGTCACAATCGGCTCGGGGCGCTAATTTGACTTTGCTGCATTTTATGAAATTCTTCTTGAATGTATATTTTTTCTTGCCTATGTTAAGGTATGCAACTCAAAATCATCCGAAAACGGGGTGCATCGTTTTGAACAGCTATAACTTCATCAATCGTGCAGCGATTTTCACGATCTCGGTCTTATTCAACGCAGAAATGAATTTTCTTTCTGGAAATGTATATGTCTTGCAATATTTTTACAAATGCTGTGTCAACTTTTAAGATAAAACACGATACACAACTCGCATGACCCAGTTGACACTGATCAGGCAGTTTTTAAGACTGAAATCTTCACGGAGTAAAGGGCATTTTCCCTGCAAAGTTCACGAACCTCGATACCATAATTCAATAAAACGTATGGAAAAAAAATTATTACCGTGCTTTCCGTTACATTATTCATCAAAACTAAATGTCCAGCGCCGTTTGAAACATTTATTTACATACATTTCAACTAACTGACATTTTAAACACACGAGTGATTTCATTGGTCCAATACGGAGGTGTGTCTTTACAACTGGAGATTTCATTCATAAATACTGCCTGATCAGTGTCAACTGGGAGGCGGAAAACTACAACGGGCGAGGCATGGTATGGTATTGCGCAAGGGGGGGTTAGAGGGTTAGGGTTAGGGTTTGTGTAAGTGTTAGGGGTCGGGTTAGGGTTTGGGTTAGCCTAAACCCAACCCTAACCCTAACCCGACCCCTAATCCTAACTCTTACCCTAACCCTTTTTTGGGGTTATCACCCCTGACCATGCCTCGCCCGTTGTAGTTTTCCGCCTCCCGTGTCAACTGGGTCATGCGAGTTGTGTATCGTTTTATTACTTAAAAGTTGATGAAATCAGGACAAACAATTGTATTTTAAGTCCAAAGTTTACCTGGCTATATTTATCAGATTATTATTAGCTCAATCAGTAATTTATATCATTATTTATGCTTTGTGTATTGTAAACATATACACACTCATGCATTTACATGATAGCAATAAATTATAACAAAGCCACCCATACTTTAAAGGTCATTGACATAGCCTATGGTAAAAATGTGAACATACTGAGTGTAATCGTCCTCTTTTGCCAGCAATAACGAAACGTTGACAGGTTGTAATTTTTGACAGTTCTACTTTCACTTTCATTTTGTGATATCAAACTATTAACAATTATGTGGCTGAGAAAAATATCGCCGTTGCTTATTTAACATATTTTCTGTACATTTCTTCAATTAACTAACATCAATACACGATTTTCTTCGTTATTTCAAACACTCCTGACAGGCTACCGCTTTGTTTACATATTTCGCTAACATTTTGACGCGCGTAGGTAGGAACTCATTACCGCTTCCGAAATGTGTATTCATAATATTGCCTTCGAGGTACTCATCCGATGTTTGACGGAAAGGGCCGAGAATGTGCGATTGTGGGTCAAGTTCCCCACGGGTACTACTTCCCCGTACCCCCAATTTTTTCCGTACCCAAACTTATTGTACCCAATTTTTTTCGTACCCAAATTTTTTTCGTACCCAATTTTTTTTCGTAACCAATTTTTTTTCGTACCCAAATTATTTTTTTCCCAATTTGTTTTCGTACCCAAATTATTGTGTTTCGTACCCAAATTATTTTTTGGCATAATTTTTTAGTAACCAATTTCGTTCGTACCCGCAAACACAATTGTTGTGATGTAGATAAACTTAAATTGATTCTTTAATATCAATCCTCTTCAAAAGCATCGTCACACCAGTACTGTCAGTACTTTGATTCCTTACTATCCTCGAACTTTGCAAATGCGTAAATAGCGACGGTATTCAATTGCCGCTGTCTACCATTCCACGAATTTCATTTATGTATCCCATGCCTATAAGCCTAAGGATGCCACTGTTATGTGCATGCAGTTATAAATGTACTGAGATATGCAATTGTATTGCTATCAGTTACAGCAAAACACATGTTTTCAAGCCAGGTGTATGTGTATTTCATTATAAGTGGAAAGCTATTTTTAGTCAGTCGCAAGAAGCAGGAAGAGAGATAATTTATGTCGTAAATTACTCGTCTCAATTGTATAAAGAATTTTAAAACGGAAACATAATATTTAAGTAATACATTTATTTCACATCGGTTCCCATTCACTACAGTTATTGCAATAGAAAAACGGATTAATTGTCATTGTTACAAAAGGATACTAATAAGGCAAAATATTGTTTAAATTATTTATATCCTTGTATAATTAACGGACACATGTTTCTTTTCATTGTTCATCTGTTGAATGCGATTTGCAGAAACAAAAGTACATTCAAGAACATTATCATATAATATAAAGAACAACTTGAAGTAAGCAACACAAAGGCTTTTACAACACTAATCCTGTAAGGCAAAGCCGTTTGTTTATGACGTTTTCACGAGCCAGTATTTGTAATAGTATTGTTACTATTTGATGGAGTAATAACCACCGGATGTTCCCTTCAACCGAGGATCTGGTGGTAAATGTGCGAGATATTGGTAGATATTTCTACACCGGCATTGACCTCCCATCCAGTAACATTCCTTGCCTTGTGACTCGCAGTAACGGCAGCAATTCCGATACTGCCGTCTTCCCTCTGCGCCTGGGCAAGCCGCAATGATTACAGCCAAAACTAACCAGCACACCAAGATCTTGTTCATCTTTATCGTGTCTGCAACTACGGAAAGGAATTTTTAGTACAGTTCAGACATATAACACTAAATGTACAGCCACATTGCACTTACAAACACACATATTGCACTAAAAGTATAGACATATTACAATAAAAATACTGCCAAATTACACTCAAAGTGCATATATATTACACTAAAATCACAAACATATTGTACTAAAAGAACATACATATTACACAAATGGTGCAGACATATTGCACTTAAAGTACAGACATATATCACTTAAAGTACAGACATATTACACTAAAAGAACATACATTTTACACTAACAGTACAGACATATAACACTAACAGTACAGACATATTGCACTTAAAGTACATAAATATTACACTAAAAGTACAGTAATATTGCACTAAAAGTAAATACATATCACTCTAAAAGTACAGACATATAACACTCAAAGTACGGATATATTGCACTAAAATAACAGACATTTGTTTAAACCTTATTTTGTGTATACACACATACATATTTCACTGAATACCAGAAAAGCAAACCACTAAAACAAAACAGAAAAAGTCACCTGTGAGTTACAGTGCTTGCAAACGTTTTCTTTAAGCAACTGGTCTCATTAACAAACCGTTGAATAATTAACCATGTCTTCTATTTTGATTCATTCTGCATTAGTACAGCAATTTCTAAGTTATTTACCTTTTTTGTTTTTTATGGTAACTAATGTTTTCAATATCGAACACAAGTAATTACCTTGTAAACTGTAAAGATAAATCCACGAATTTCAATGCGCACCGAACATTCAACAATGACACCTAAAATATTCAATTGTTCTGAGCTCTGCGGTAGGAACTGCGTATCTACATAGAATTGTTTGCGCAACCCTTTATGTTGCATTCGCGTAAGCGCAGATTCTCAGAAAGCAGACATTTGCGCAGTGCGATATTCAAGGTTATCTTATACAAGCCTGGGACTTTTTGGAAACATCACGTTTGCGTAAGGTGTACAAATGATTTTCTGGAAATTATCGTGTTGTTCTTAAAGTAAAACATAAACGCAATATTTATTTTGCTTCTCTGGGACCAATCGCTTTTGTTGCAAGAAGCAAGGTCCAGCGCCTGTTAGTTATCATACAGTACATGGCATTTCATAGTAAACTAAAATATTATATTATATAACAGTGCTATTTTTACATTTTGAAACACGATATATTATTATCTTTGTTTGGCCATGTCACCAAGTACTACAAGTATTCGTGTACAAGTATTCATGTGAAAAATGGAATTGCAGACATTTCACACCAGTCGAAAACAAACTGTGTTTTCATTGTTCATGTCATGTTTTCTTAGTCTCACCAGTGGTTTAGAAAACGCTGTCTGTCTCTTTTCTAAAACATCACTTACATATTACGAGGGAAGTACGTATCAAAATGTTGAAATGTAAACATCGAGTTGTATTTCAGATAGATCTGAACTACTTCGTGCGTATGTAGATAAATTTTAAAATGATATGAAGTTGCAAATGCGGTAAAAATCAGATAGACTCGAGGACAACTAAAGATTATGTTAGTTTTTTATTCAACAGTGTAGTCAGTTGTTTATTCATGATAATATTTCTTATTACTGCAGTTAAAAATAATGTCGTGGCAATCATTGAAAAAGTTACTATTGGTATATTAAAAGTCTTTGATGTCAAATATACATAACACTGCTAATTTATAAAGGTACTAGATTTAACAGAATAAAGTTTTTTAAGACTTAAGAGTATAACATGTTTAGGTATCATTTATAATGCCTAAAGACTATATAAAATTGTCATTATTAAAACTGTTCATTATTTTACTGTTGCTGTTGTTGTTGCTGCAGTTGTTGTTGTTATTGTAGTTTTTTATCTTCACAATGCTCAATTGTTTGTGTCAGGGAACTGTATTATCTTCATTGGTAGAATAAATGTCCTGTCTCCCGAATAAAGCCATGGGGACTCAAATTAATCATAGTTTTTCTTTCAATAACACACTGTCGTGCGTGTTATTTTGGTGCACATCTTGAATACGGGTATCTTCGTTCCCATGCACCGGATATCCGCTGTCAGCCATGATCGCCATCTTACCCCGACAACGACAGCTTTGCTTGCCGAACCGGATGCACTCCTGGCCCAGCCACCGACACCTCCCGCAGCACTTCCACACAGAGCCTTCAGAGACCCTGACCACCGACATCAGGAGGGCGATAGTAAGCCACAGTAGAGCTACGCAGTCCATATTTTTTACCTGAAACAGAAATAAGCCGCGCTCTGGACTTAATGCATGTACGTAAAGTGTTGTCATAAATTAGCCTGTGCAGTCGACACAGGTCAATCAGGGACGACACTTCCCGCGTTAATGAAATTTTTCGCTTAAGAGAAGGAAGTCTCTTCCAAACAAAAATACACTTGAGGCAGAAAGTGTCGTTCCTGATTAGCCTGTGCGGACTGCATAGACGCTTTACGCACACGATTAATCCCCGTTTTCTCAGACCGCAGCTCAATGTACGTTTCAGGCATCTGTTTCAAGTAACGGTAGATGTCCTATATTCTGCTTTAATAACAATGAGAAATATTTTATCTCTATGAAATTTTTAGAACATCATTTACAAATCCCTTGACGATATGATGGGGTTATTAGAAAATGTTATAAAATCATTTGTATATATGCAGTGATCGGTCATGTGACATTTCATTGCTTTAAATGTTTAGCAATAAGCGCTACGTCCTAGTTTTTATTGCTTGAACTTTCGTTAGTTTGTAATGTTGAGATTACGATCAGTTTTGCTGAATTCAATACAATAAGTATTAGGTTGGTGGTAATTTTTGCTGCGTACGATCACATTCGCACAATTCATTTTAAATAAAGTAAAAATACATATGTCATTTAATAGTCGTATTAAACTATTAATCCAGAAGGTGAGCCTATCTAACAACTTTTTGGGCAATATAAGTGTTAACAAAATTACATTTTTAGGCTTCATTGATGTTGCAGAGCAATTAATTTATCCACTAAACACAAATACGAGTTAAAATAACAATTACGTATTAGGTAATTGTATTTTTTATTTAATATTTATTTTAACAGGTTTCGTTAGAAAGCATAAATTGTAAACAAGCCACAATTTTTTATACATGTTTATCGTGCGAGCTAAAACAGCCGCATTTTGTTAAAAGCTTCTTGAGAAATCTTCACCTCTATATAAAAAAAGACATCGCTTATAGTTATTGCAGAATAAGTTTCCATTAATTACCTTTTGCATTCATAAAAAGAGACGCGAGTCTTACTATAATCATATTAGTATGATTCATCATATTAGCGATAGATTCATAATAGACAACGACGTATCAGTAATGAAAAAATAATAACAATTAAAAAGCGGTATGTACCTTTTTTATAAATACTCAAAATCCGATGTTGTTCCCGTTCGATCACAAGTTTAAAGGATTGATTAAATGTAGCATTCTTACTAATGAGGAGCATAACAAGGAAAATGTCATGTAAAAAAAAGTGCACTTTTAAAGTATGGTGACATGTTGTAACATATAAGGAATCCTGTTAGAAAATCACTTTGCCTGACGTTTTCTGAGAAAATGTTACTTTTATAGAAATTGTCTTCGCTTTAAGACGATGTTTTATAGATTTTGTGTCTATTGGCATTCTTTTGGTGAAACGCAGTTAACATACAATCAATTTTTGATCAGCACACAATTGATTTCTAGAAAAAACATGATTGTTGTTGGCTCAAGAAAATGTTTATAGTTCATCACCCGTCTTAAGCCATTCTGAAGCAGTGTCAACTACCTGTCCGGTTAACGCAGTTTTTCGTACAAGCGCTTCTCACCAAGGCGACCCTGTCCGGTTAACGCAGTTGTTTGTACAAGCGCTACTCACCAAGGCGACCCTGTCCGGTCAACGCAGTTGTGTGTACAAGCGCTACTCACCAAGGCGACCCTGTCCGGTTAACGCAGTTGTGCATACAAGCGCTGCTCACCAAGGCTACCCGGTTTCAATCACCGATCCCGGATGCACGTGAGTTTGGTTAGTGGTCACCATAGCCGACAGGTGGTGTTTTCTCCTGGCACTCCTGCTTCCCTCGTAACACAAACCGGATCCCAAAAAATCCTTCAGTAAAAAAAACAAAATGGCTTGAAGTTCAAATAGCAGTAATATTTTAAATTCGCTCACACTTTCGTGAGTTATATAGTTAATTAGGTAAGATTGCTGGGACACTCTCCGGGTCCTCACATTATTCAGTCTTAGGCGCGGAAGGACCTCATTAACTTCTAAATACATACACTCTGACGCTGCGAGATAACCACATACCTTCTGTGTTCAATCGTTGTGTGAATTGCGTAGATGTACGAGTCGTTAAAGCGATGTGCATAGTGCTAGCTATTAAACAGGCAAGAAATACCAAGAGTAAGCTCTGGTATAGACAGTGGCTATGCTATTATATTACCCTCGTTCTTGGAAAACTGGCCTTAATGCATGTGCGGAAAGTGTAACATGCATTTAGCCCAGTTTTCCGAGAACGCTGCTCAAATGGCCTACACACGTGCAGATGTATGACGGATACATTTCACCATAGTCGTGATTTCTAATCTTCTCTTCATAATTCCCGTCAAATGAGGAAGTGCATTTCAATATATGTTGTTTGTAAACATATTTTTTCAGTTAGGTGCTTTTTCTTATCTAAAATTATAAAATATGAAGAGGCAGATGTTTTGAAGTAGATAAGGGGAATAATACTGTAGGAAATCATGCTATACCGGTAATCGACTTGTATGTAGAAATGTATGTATTGCATTATAATTTGAGCCTCGCTCTGGCAACTCGGGGCTTAATGCATGTGCGTATTTTTAATGTCGTCCGAAATAAGCCTGTGAAGTCAGCACAGGCTAATAATGGACGACGTTTTATTGAATTTTTATGTTTAATGTAGTCTTTTATAAATGATAATACAGTCTATGCGGAAAGTGTCGTCCCTGATAAGCCTGTGTATACTTTACGCACACGCATTAAGCCCCGTTTTCCAAGAACGAGGCTCAAATCAAGTCGAGTACTGATTCTTCGCAACTCCCATGTATGTTTGTATTAGTGAAATCTCATTTCGACTTTTTTATCAATACTGTACATTAAATATTATTTCAGCGCACATCACGATTAAAAGTAAAAGCTTGACATGTTTACATTTCTCGACCTTTCTAAATCGACATAAAAATAGAACTGCGGGATTCTCTTTACTCTAAATTATATATACACAAAAACGCTGTATTTATATAAAGTATAATAAATGTGTAGGCCTTTTTTATCTTCGTGCATTATATTTCTTTAATACGCGATCTGTTAACAAGTTGAATGCGCTGCTCGTTGCACTTAATCTTGCCACTTGAACATTTGGTTTCTGAAACAGAGCTTGTTGACGTCAATGTGTTTGTTTTGTTTTCGATATAGCTGATACAGTCACATTTGATCTAGCTTTCTTGCGATTATTTATGACGTGGGAAATGGGGGAACCCTCGAAATACGCAAGGAGTGTTTTTTATATAGTATTCTGTCTCTGGTGAACATAGAAACTCAATGTTATTACATGCAACAGCATCATGATCAGTTATTATGTTACAACACACAATTGTATGCAATGACACGTATAAAATATGCTAGTATTTTTCTTTTAGAATGCCATAACTCATTTAGTGTTTGCCTTTTTGTTATAATTGCCAGTGCGAGTATTTAAGGATTAATTGAGCCGCGTTTTGAGAAATGCATTTGCGCCAAGTGTCGTCCCTGATTAGCCTGTGCGGACTGCACAGGCTAATCTTGGATGACACTTTACGCACACGCATTAAGCCCAGTTTTCTCAGAACAAGGTTTAATTGTATTTGGTGGGTGCATACATCTCAGTTGTTCAAAGCTTAATGACTGCACGGACACCTTTCACGCTGGAAGACTGTTGACCGAAGCATGGACTTTGTGTTAATAATGTTATCTATTTGATAGACAGTGTCGTAGAGTGTGTGGGTTAAACACTTTTCTGTAAATGATTTGTATTATACATAAGCAGTTTCTTATTTGCATGAAGGGTTTGCTGTGACGGAAATTTACAAATATCTTTGCCACATATCTTTGTTTAT
This sequence comes from Dreissena polymorpha, assembly GCF_020536995.1. Taxonomy (NCBI): domain Eukaryota; kingdom Metazoa; phylum Mollusca; class Bivalvia; order Myida; family Dreissenidae; genus Dreissena; species Dreissena polymorpha. The sequence continues at coordinate 43,682,720 of NC_068356.1, read as the reverse complement.
GTGTAAAGTGAATTTTCAAATGCAATGTTTATTTTAAAAATATGACACGTGCCAAATTTCATATAAACAAAGAAGAAAAACGTCAATGGGTTATTCTACAATAATTATGGGCGGAGCTTATACACTGAAAGCACGCGCTGAAACTAAACAAAACATGCCGATACATTTTCCACCAGCGAATAATCCAGTTTGGCTGTTATTGAGGGCGGAGATCTGATCGAAAACACAGCCGAAGTTATTTTTATAGTTGGAATTTTACATAAAATAGTACACAAGAAAAATATGACACATTGCATAAATCTATAGTAAAAACCGTGTTAGAATCGAAATAATTCGTGTACGTTATAGTTTGTTGTCGAATGACCCACGGCCGGAAGTTTAGATGCGTGGTTTCAAGTCACTCGTGCTACGCACTCGTGATTTAATCCCTACGCATCCAAACTTCCGGCCGTGGGTTATTCCACAACAAACTATAACGTACACGAATTATTTCTTAAATATAAAACTAAACTTGGAAGTAAGTAAAACAAACAATAATCCTGTAAGCGAAAGCCGTTCGTTTATGAAGTGTTCACGAGCCAGTATTTGTAATAGTAATGTTTTTATTTGATGGATGTTCCCTTAGGTCCAGGTAAATGGTCGAGACCAACATAATTTCTCTCCAACCGAGGATATGTTGGTAAACCAGAAAAACCAGCGAGACCAGCAATATTTCTACACCGGCATTGACCTCCAATCCAGTAACATTCCTTGCCTTTAGACTCGCAGTAACGGCAGCGATTAGGATTGCACGAACGTCTTCCTTCTGCGCCTGGGCAAGCCGCCATGATAACAGCCAACATGACCCAGCACACCAAGATCGTGTTCATATTCATCGTGTCTGCAAATACAGCAAGGACAGTTCAGTACAGGAAAATACAGACATATTACGCTCAATGCACAGCCATAATGCACTTCAAGAACAAACGAATTGAACTTAAAGTATAGACATATTACAATAAAAATACAGGCATATTACACTCAAAGCACAAATAAATTGCATTAAAAGAAAAAAAACATATTACAGACATATTATACTGAATACCAGAATAGCAAACTAGTAAAACAAAAACAGAACAGAAACTATCACCTTTCAGTAAGTTACAGTGCTTACAACGGTTTCTTAAGCAACTGGCCTCATATACAAACCGCGAAATAATCCAACCTACCGGTACGTCTTCTTTTTTCTATTTATTCTGCATTATTACAACAATTTCTTAGTTAGTTACCTTTTTGTAATTTACAGTAACTAGTGTTTTCACTATCGAACACTTGTAAAGATAAATCCACGAATTGCAATGCGCACCGAACATGCAGCAATGACGCATTAACTGTTCAATTGTTCTGTGCTCTACGGGAGGAACTGCGCGTCTGAATAGAATAGTTTGCGCAACCTTTTATGTTGCATTCGCGCAAGCGCAATTCGCAGAAAGCAGACATGCTCTCAGTGAGATATTCAAGGTTATCTTTCACAAGCCTTGGGCTTTATGTAAACATCACGTTTGCGTTAGGTGTACGCATTATTTTCATAATTAATCGTGTTTGCCTTAAAGAAAAATATATTCATAATATGTATTTTGCTTCTTTGGGACTAATCGCGTTTGTGTTGTCGAAAGAAGCAAGGTCCAGCGCCTGTGATTTATCTTACAGTACATGGCATTTCATAGTAAACGCAAATATTATATAATAGTTCTAGTTTGACATTTTGAAACGCGTTACATTATTTCCTTTGCAGACGGCTGTTTGGCCATGTCACCAAATACTCTGAGGATAAAAGTTATTGCAGAAAACAAGTTGTGTTTTCCTTTTTCATTCCATGTCACCAGCGGTTTTGCAAGTCAAAATTGTCAGTATAACAGACAGTGTTTATGAAGCATTCTGGTACATATCTACGAAAACGCCGTTCCTCTCTTTATATTGGCCAGATAATTACAATCCACTAGCGTTCGTTTGGACTGCTGCCATTGTCTTAACTTAAACAATCCAATCGACGGTTTGAACGGGTTACATTATTAAAAAAAAAAGAAATCTTTTAATAAGCATTTATTTCATGGTTTCCTTAAAAATAAGCGCTCAAAATAACAATTAATGTAATTAATTAATTCATGACGTTGTTTAGCGTGCTTACGAAAATCAGTGGTAGGAGCATAATGGTTATGAATGAAATATGTAGATGAAGTATAGCACCACGCATGCGCACTAAGGATTACGATACCGTATACTAGTGATCTCATGGATCTATGCGATTTTTGCTGGCTTGAGTTAAAATCCTACAATAGACAAGTATTCATTGTCATTGTATGTCTTTTTCTTAATGATTCCATTCAACATTGTTACTACCTTGTATCTACTGGAAGATTGAGTACTTGCAACCAACCAGGAACAACTTTAGAGAGGAATTGCTTTTAACCAACCAGGAACAGCATCACACAGTGAGTACTTGCAACCAACCAGGAACAACGTCACAGAGTGAGTGATTGCAACCAACCAGGAACAACGTCACACAGTGAGTACTTGCAACCAACCAGGAACAACGCCTCACAGTGAGTGATTACAACCAACCAGGAACAACGTCACACAGTGAGTGATTGCAACCAACCAGGAACAACGCCACACAGTGAGTGATTACAACCAACCAGGAACAACGTCACACAGTGAGTGATTGCAACCAACCATGGACAACGTCACAGAGTCAGTGCTTGCAATCAACCAGGAAGAACGTCATATGGCGATTACGTGCAACCAACCAGGAACAACTTTACACAGCAAGTACTTGCAACCTATCCGAAACAATGTCACACAGTAAATGATTGTACACTAACTCTTTCATGTGACATAGCGAGGTATAACTGTCGTGGTTGAAGCCTTGTTAATTGCAAACATCACTGATGATAAATATTAAATACATTTCATTTAAAGCGCATTCAATATATTCTTGTTTCAAAGTCATTTTGAACATTCGACAAGCTGACAGGTTTTCTATAACATCACTCACATATTACGAGGGAAGTGCGTGTCCAAATGTTTAAATTTAAACATCGAGTTGTATTTCAGATCTGAACTACTTTATGCGTATGGTGAGAAATTAATTTTAAAATGATATGAAGTTGAAAATGCGGTGTCGAGCAGATAGACTCGAGAACAACTAAAAGTTTATGTAAGTTGTTTTATTCAACAATGCAGTCAGCTGTGTATTCATGATAAAATCTCTTTTTAATACATTGATTAAATAATGTCGTGGCAATCATTGAAAAAAGTGACTATTGATATATTAAAAGTCTTTGATGTCAAATACACATAACACTGCTAATTTATAAAGGAACTAGATTTAAATGTATAAATTGTGTAGAGATTAATGAGTATAACATGTTTAGGTATCGTTTATAATGTCTAAAGACTATATGAAATTATCATTATTAAAACTGTACAATACTATGTTGTTGCTGTTGTTGTTGCTGCTGCAGTTGTTGTTGTTGTTGTAGTTTTTATCTTAACAAAGCTCAATTGTGTGTGTCAGGAAACTGTATTATCTTTATTGGTAGAATAAATGTCCCGTCTCCTGTATAAAACAATGGGGACTCAAATTAATCATAGTTTTTCTTTCAATAACACACTGTCGTGCGTAGAGAGCTCGTTATTTTGGTGCCCATCTTGAAAACGGGTATGTTCGTTCCCATGCACCTGATATCCGCTGTCAGCCATGATCGCCATTCTACCCCGACACCGACAGCTTTGCTTTCCGAACCGGATGCACTCCTGGCCCAGCCACCGGCACCTCCCGCAGCACTTCCACACAGAGCCTTTAGAGACGCTGACCACCGACATCAGGATGGCGATAGTTATCCACAGTAGAGCTACGCGGTCCATGTTTTTTTCACTGAAACATAAATAAGCCGCGCTCTGGGCTTAATTCATGTACGTAAAGTGTTGTCATATATTAGCCTGTGCAGTCCACATCGGCTAATCAGGGACGACACTTTCCGCTTTTATGAAATTTTTTGCTTACGGGAAGGAAGTCTCTTTCAAACAAAAATACACTTGAGGCAGAAAGTGTCGTTCCTGATCGGCCTGTGCGGACTGCACAGACGCTTTACGCACGTAATTAAGCCCCGGTTTCTCAGACCGCAGCTTTATGTACGTTTCAGCCATCTATTTCAAGTAACTGTAGATGTCCTAAATTCAGCTTTAATAACAATATTGTGAGAACTATTTTTAACTCTATGCAATTAAGAACATCATTTACAAATTATGTCCCTTGACAATATGATGTGTTGTCAGAAAAAAGTTGTCTTATAAAATCATTTGTATATATGCAGTGGTCGGTCATGTGACATTTCATTGCTTTAAATGTTTAGCAATAAGCGATACGACCTATTTTGTATTGTTAAAATGTTCTTCAGTTTGTAATGTGAAGAATACGATCATTTTTGCTAAATTCAATAAAATTAAATAAGTATGACTATGAGGTTGGTGATCATATTTGCTGTAGTCTTATTAAACTATTAATCCTTCAAAACAGTTCACTACAAAGAAGATTAGCCAAACTTACAACTTTTGGGTTCAATATTAGTGGACACCAATTACATTTTTATTCTTCATTGATGTTGTAGAGCAATTATTTTTTCACTAAACACAAATAAAAGTTAAAATAACCAATACGTACTAGGTAATTGTATTTTTTCTTTATTTAATATTTTATACTAACAGGTGTTGTTAGAAATCATAAATTGTAAAAAAAAAAGTTTGGATACATGTTTTCTCGTGCGAGTTTTAACAGACGAATTTTGCTAAAGAATTCTTGAGAAATCTTCACATAAAAAACAGGCACCGCCTTTAGTTATTGCAGAATAAGTTTCCATTACTTATCTTTTGCATTCAGAAAAAAAAGACGCGAGTCGTAATGGAATCATACAAGATAAGTATTGATGCAAAGCATCAAAGGGCGTCGGGAATTTCAGTGTAAAAGGCACTCATTGAAGTTACATGGAACGATTTTTTCTCTACTGTAAATATTAATATATTGGCCGATTATTATAAACAAAATAGAAAAAGATACTGGTATAACCATTATCTATGATTTTGTGTTATAACCCCCAAATAACCATTATCTATGATGTTGTGTTATAACCCCCAAATAACCATTATCTATGATATTGTGTTGTAACCCCCAAATATTTCATAGTTCATTTTATTTACATTGGTTTCCTTTTTTTTACTGGTATCCGTGTGCAGTTTTCATTAATGGAACAGAACTGTGTAGGTTTAAAAAAATTAGGCACAAATGCAGTACTTATTTACACTAATTTACACAAAAAAATCACCACTATGCAAGATATTCTAACAACAAAAATATATACATTGATCCGTAAAATAACTTCTCCTCTCATAAGCGAATAAAAAACGTATTGCATACGAGTCGCCGCACTTCAGTGCGACGCAAATAAGTATAATTCATCATATTAGCAATAAATTCATAATATACAACGACGTATTAGTATTAAAAAACAACAACAATAAAATAAGCGATATGTACCTTTTCTGTAAATACTCAAAAGCCGATGTTGCTCCCGTTAGATCACAAGTTAAAAGGATTGATTAAATTTAGCATTCTTACAAATCCGGAGCATAACAAGATAAATGTCATGTAAAAACGAGCACTTTTAAAGTATGGTGACATGTTGTAACATATGAGGAATCCCGCTAGAAAACACTTGCTTAAAATTGTCTGCGATAATGTGACTTTTATAGAAATTGTCTATGTTTTAAGACGATGTTTTATATATTTTGTGAGATACTACTGGCATTCTTTTGGCGAAAACACAGTTTATGTTAAATCATTTTTGTTAACCACACGAATGGTTAATAGAAAATACATGATTGTTGTTGGCTCAAGAAAAAGTTTATAGAGCTAGCATTACCCGTCTCCGATTGGACCACGATGTTTGGATGAAAACTGCCTGAAGCCATTCTGAAGCAGTGTCAACTACCTGTCTGGTTAACGCAGTTGTTCGTACAAGCGCTTCTCACCAAGGCGACTCGGGTTCAAACACCATTCCCGGATGAATGTGAGTTTGGTTAGTGGTCACCATAGCCGACAGGTGGGTTTTTCTCCTGGCACTCCTGCTTCCCTCGTAACACAAAACCAAACCAAAAAAAAATCATTCAGTAAAAAAAATGGCTGGAAGTTCAAATAGCACTTATATTTTAAAATTCGCTCACACTTTCGTGAGTTATATAGTTAATTAGGTAAGATTGCTGGGACACTCTCCGGGTCCTCACATTATTCAGTCTTAGGCGCGGAAGGACCTCATTAACTTCTAAATACATACACTCTGACGCTGCGAGATAACCACATACCTTCCGTGTTAAATCGTTGTGTGAATTGCCTAGATGCATGAGTCGTTAACGCGATGTGCTAAGTGCTAGTCGATATTCAAACTTCAAGAAATACCCGGGATCGGCACTGAAATGGACAATGGAAATGCTTTAATAATATTAGCCTCGTTCGTGGAAAACTGGCCTTAATGTATATGAGTACACTTTTCGCCTCGACTAGATTTCGTTCAGAGGCGAAAAAATCCATGAAAGCGAAAAGTGTAATACTTTTCACTGCATTAAGCTCGGTTTTCCCAAAACGCTGCTCAAACGGTTAACATATGCAGATGTATGACGGTTACGTTTCACCATAGTCGTGATTTCTAATGCTCTCTTCATATTTCCCGTAAAATAAGGAAGCGCACTTCAATATATATTATTTATGCACATATTTGTTCAGTTGGGTGTTTTTTAATGTCTAAAAATATAACATATGAAGAGACAGATCTTTTTCAGTAAAAGCGTTGTATATTAGGGGAATAATACTGCAGAAAATCATGCTTTCCCGGTAATCATCTTTAAAAAGAAATGTACTGCATCATAATTTGAGCCTCGCTCGGGTAAATAGGGGCTTAACGCATGTGCGTAAAGTGTCGTCCGAGATAAGCCTGTGAAGTCCGCACAGGCTAATTATGGACAACATTTTATGGAATTTTTCGTTTAAAAAAAGTCTTTTCTAAATGATAATACAGCTATGCGGGAAGTGTCGTCCCTGATTAGCCGGTGCGGACTGCGGACGACATTTTACGCACACGCATTAAGCCACGTTTTCCAAGAACGAGGCTCAAATTTAGTCGAGTACTGAGTCATCGCAAGTGTTTTCTTCTTTCAAATTTTCTATCAATAATGTACATTAAATATTATTTCAACGCACATCGCGATTTAAAGTTAAAGCGTGACATGTTTACATTTCTCGACCTCTCTAAATCGACATAAAGTATAGAAATATAATTTTCGATGTTTGAAATTTATTGAATGAGTCGAAAATAACGTTCCCTTCAGTATGAATTTGCCGCTAGAGGCGCTCTTGAAGGTTTGTCATTCAGCTTTGGGAACTCGCACGGCATACATGTTATTTTTATTTAAATGTGTTAATATTTCATATTATGAAAATTGTATATTGAATTGAATAATTGATATATGTATTGGGCGAAATTTACATAGAATGTCACTGCACGCGGTATTCAGCCGGTATGCGAGTCCCAGTCTCTTTACTCTAAATGTTAAGTCATGAAGATATTTTTACAGCACTTGAAGATTAAATAGGATCATCTTTATATATATAAAGTCATAATAAGGCCTTTATTACCTTCGTGCATTATATTTCTTTAACACGCGATCTGTTAACAAGTTGAATGCGATGCTCGTTGCACTAAATCTTGCCACTTGAACATTGGGTTTCTGAAACAGAGCTTGTTGACGTCAATGTGAATGTTTTGTTTTCGATATAGTTTATACCATCACTTTCGATCTAGCTTTCTTGCGATAAGTTATGCCGTGGGAAATTTGGCGACCCTCGAAATACGTGAGGAGTGTTGTTTGTGGCGACCCTCGAAATACGTACGGAGTGTTGTTTATATTGTATTCTCTCTGGTGAAATAGAAACTCAAGATAATTACACGCAACAACATCATGATCAGTTATTTTGTGACAACACACAGTTGTATGCCATGTCGAATTGTATTTGGTGTGTGCAGTTCAAAGCGTAATGACTTCACGGACACCGTTCACGCTGGAAGACTGTTAACCGAAGCATGGACTTTTTGTAAACAATTGTATCTATTTGTAAGACAGTGGCGTTGATTATGTCGGTCAAACACTTTTTGCGTTAATGATTTGTATTATGGAGACTTTTCTAACGCAACACGTAATCAAATCAATATAACTCCCTTATTTTAGAACGGATTTTGTTGAAATTTGGATTCAGACTAATTCAACACATATCTAATAATTCATGTAAACTTAATTGAAATTGATCAACATTAAAATATCAAACATAACAATTAAAACAAAACACTGAAAAAGTAAAATTCTCAAAATCGCACAACGTAAAATAATAATGTTGAAAGTAAAACGCATTAACTTACACGTCTTAATAACCAACCAGATTGCAACATTGCGCCAATGAATATTTAAACGAGCCGTATTGTTTTTCTTATTAATGTCATATTTTCCTGTTGTAAAAAACCACCGATAATAAAGAAATTGAAATTAAATTGGAATTATATAGCGCTGTACTTCACTTGGTGACTTTTGAAACGCAGCATTTTTCAAACTTAAATATATATTAGTTATGAGTAAATAGTTTGATTTAAAATTGTACATATGATCATTTGAATACAGTATGTGCAAGCAAACGATAAAATCATTCATCCGTGACGATCAGATGTTTCAACAAGTGAGGAAGGTAGCCCGCAACATGCTGACTGCCCTGTTTCGCTCCTGAAATTTAATACGAGACATATTAGTTTTTAAATTAATTTTATGTTTTCCTGGTGTAACAACCCACCTAAACTTAAGAAGATGTTCGGCCATGCGTCCAATGTTTGTAACAATAACGCGAAGTTGTTATTGCGCGGGGAATCATTCGCACGCGTCGTGCAATACCAGGCACGCTTGGAAATGCGCAAACTGTGGCGGCGGGCACAGCGCGGCGTATAAGGGGTGTCCGATCTATCTCAAATACCAATCTACTATCAACAGCAAAAACTTAAAGGTTACCAATCAATACATCAATAACCTTCAAGCTATAAATAAGCGACCCAATCTTGCCCATATAGCTAAACAGTTAGTTGGTAAATCTGAAACAGAAATTTTGTCCATACTCAAAAACAAATTCCCCGAAAATGAGGCGCAATATAATATTGAGCATACCACTCCTACTCCGCCCGAACAACCGGCATCAACATCAACCACAAATAATGTAGCCACAAACAATGTTGAACATACATTCCGCCATCAGCAACAACGACAGCATAAGCTACCCTCCAGCTCACAAACTTCAGATCACCCTAAAAAAATGCTCAATCCTATACCATCACCGCAACAAACAAGGCAACAACAACAACCTCGGCAACAACGCCATCATCTACAGCAACGACACAGGATATCCGACCACCCCGCGTATTCTCCCTTCAATATACATAGAAACCGGCTACGCATGGCCCGTAACAGCTCGACCCCGATCATGCGCCATAGCCTCCGCAAAAGACACGCGATTGCACCGCCGTTTCCGGTCTTCTTTCGCCACGCGTACGGAATATATTAAGTTAATCCAGTAGCCTTAAGCCCGTACGTTAGGTCAATCAAACACACCAAACCCCAAATGTCTGCGACAGTTCATACTCATAATATAAACAGTCTTACAATTATGTCGTGGAACGCCCGAGGGGTTACTCATAACTCAAATGCAAAAATGTACGAGCTTCAAAATTATGTTAATAACAACGAAGTACATGTAGTATGTCTCCAGGAAACGAACTACAAAAGTAATCACAGACAAGTTCATTTAAAAGGGTATCAAGAACCTGTGAGAGGTGAACAAAGAGAAAAACTTATAGGCACTGGGGTAGCAATATATGTAAATCGGGCATTTCATTTACTAAAATAAACATTGATCAAGATTGCCCTATTGAATCGTGTGCCCTCACACTGTACTTGACTAAGCACCAATCATTCCGCATTCAATGCGTATATGCTCAAACTAAAGATAATACGTGTAAAAATTATGCAAAAATTTTCCATTCAGTTGAACAAAGAAAGAATAATATTATTGTTGGCGATTTCAATCTAAAACACCCCTGCTGGAACCCCGAGGGTGATCCACGATGCGACGATAACTCTGAAAATCTCCTTTTCGTTATAACGATGACGCAATGTTTAAAATGTGTATGCACATACGATTTCAATGGCGACATGTTGTTATCTTAATCTTAAACCAGCACTTGATAATGAGCGAGTGAAACTAAATAAAACATGTTAATGGAACCTAAAATCAAATGTGTGTGTTGTTGTGTTGTTGTTTTTTTACTTTCACGACCAATTTACTGTAAGCGCTAACTTAAACGTAAATCGATATCCATTAGTTGCAAAACACAAATCAGTATGAAAAACATTATTAAAAAAAACATGAAATTTGAATTTATAAATAACAGTGCATCACTAATAAGCACATTCGCCTTAATTTAGTAACAAACTAAGCTATAGGAACTTCAAGAACGTTTATAAAATAAAGATGTATTGACATCGTTAGAAGGGAGTCAACTGCTGATCAACGATCGTGAAAAATCTTACTTTATCTGGAGTTGCTGATCCTAACGTCACAACGTTAAAAGCATGTGCGCCGCGCTCTGGACCAGCTGTAGTTAATGCATGGGAGTAAAGTATCGACCGAAATCGGCTTGTGCAGTTCGCACAGGCTTATCTGGGACGAAACTTTCCGTCAAGACTAGATTTTCGTTTGGAGAGACTTCATTGAATAAAAACAACATTACAACGGAAAGTGTCGTCCCATTTTAGCGACACTTTACGCACATGCAGAAATCCTGATTTTAACAGAGCGCAAGTTAGATATATTTAATTATGACAAACCAATTAAGGTACACGGTACAATTATCGACTTTTGATGTCTAATTAAAGTTTAAAAAAAGTTTATGTGCCCCAAAAATGAGAATTCGAGCACATGCGAATACAGTATCTTTCTTTTTTAATCAGATAAACGTCGATTCATAACAAACTAGAATTTGGATTGTACCAGAAGATCAACGAAATTTGAATTTTGTTTAACTGATAATAATTTGTGTTTGTAGAGTCGAAACCACATGTAATATATAAGACTTTTACACTTAATCCGTACTATTCCTTTCAGATTTGTCCTACGACACATAAAAACACACTTTAAGGCTCTACAAATGTCGGACTATCAATAGTTCTGAGAGAGACTTCGGTTTAAATTTTATTGATTTCTTACAGAGATTTCACAACTTCTGAGCATAGCTCGTAAAATAGTAAAATCTTTCTGGGTCTGGAGGTTTTCTCTCCACCAGTTTCGCAAAAGAATGAAATTTAAGTAAGGAAGTTGAAAGGCCTTATTTTGAACGAATATTTTCCAAATTAATTATAAATTATTACCTAGTATATGATGCAAATAACAGAGATATAAAGCAATCGAAACAAATATAACAAAAGTTACAGCATATAATAATAAACATTAAAAAAAAACAAGAAAAACGATACAACATGAAAATAATCAGGAGAAAAATACTAAATATCAAATTGTCTTTGATTTAAAGATTAGAATTTAATCCTCCAACCCAAATATATAATATTGGGATCTATATGGATACCCTTCGTTCTACCATCCATCAGTATGACCCTAGCCCAACAGTGTCCAGTCAGTTCTATTTCTTCGACGAACTTGAAATGATCCCAATAATAGCAATTGGTTCTACTTTGTCCCTCAGGTCATTTAGGCGTTGTTGATAAGACATCACGCCGACACTATATCAATATCATACATATACATCAGGGTCAAATGTTCCAATGGCTTTCGTGTCTGAAAAATATGTATATATGTATAACAGTTTACGGATTTTCGTGAATCTTGGTTTACATGTTTGCACAATGCATGAGGAAGTTTAGCCACATAAAAATAGCACTATAAAGTAAAATTAAAAAAAAATGATATGATTAAGAATGATCGATCCATAAACTCCGTGTAAACACATTGTTCATCCCAATATGTACAAAAACACGTCTTTAGACTTTTAGCGTAGGGTCACACCGGGATGACGAAAATGCTTGAGTAATCGAATGCATCGAGTTAGCTAGGTTTCCACATCACATTTTCTAACACAAAACCTACGGATAACGTAAATAAATTAGCCGCGCTCACGAAAAAGGGGCTTAATGCGTGTGCGTAAAGTGTATTTTCAGATTACACGGCCGTTAATCACGCACGCCACCTCTTTTTAAGATGCAATAATAAATGAGACAATGATACTTCCGAGGTGGCGAATCGACGAATGTAGTGCGATTCAGTGATAATAAATTCATCCAAAGATGTACAGAAACAAACAATCACAACCTATTTGGAAACGTGAGGACCATTATAAGTTGTGGCATGGTAGAATTCGTAAAGCAAATCGATGTCTTTTGCCTATGTGTTGAGCAAATTCCCAGCCAATTAAATCGTTGATTACATAAAACGATTGCTTTGAACCTGTAATGCGTGCACAAAAACATCGGCTTCTAGCCGATCTAATAGATATATTTGCATTTTTCAAAAAGAGATGGAGCCAATGCCAAGGAAGTGGCGCTTAAATTGGGAGATAGCGAAAATGCACATTTATAGTTATTTTAAAGTGAAATATTTTAAGTTATGTTAACTTTCTGTTATGTTAACAGGACTTAAATTATTTTTTGTAAGTTTACTACTTCAGCACATTTTAGTCGCGTGCGTTTTAAATTAGAAAAAGTAGTTTTCTAATAATGTCTTGATAGATTTAAACGTTCGTCTTTGTAAGATATGAACATTGAACATGAAGTTATTGGTTTTATTAAGTAGAACAGATTTTTGGTATACATAGTACAATATGTTTTATTCATGTTGGTGACTTCTTAATTGAGTTGATCACTTATATATTTTAAAAAATACATCTTATTTATTATAGAATATGTTTATGTTCTGTAAAGATTCTGTACGTTGAAAATTAAATTAAATATAACAAATAACATTATCTATCAAATGTACGTAATGTGATAATGTAATTGCGATACGACTGTTAATTGATACATCTTGCATTGGCTCCACCTCCTATCATTAGCGCCATCTCATAAGCATTGGCTCCATCTCTTTTGGAGAAAAAGCAAAATTATCTACAACATAAGAGGCCAATATTTATGTGCATGCAGCATCTAATGAATGTTTTACGCAATCGTTTGATGCCGTTAGCGATTTAATTGGGTGGACATTTTCTCGTCACACAGGAAAAACTAATCGAAATGCTTTTTAAAACTCCATCATGCCACAACTGATAAAGGTTATCACGTTTTTAAATGGGTTGAGAATGTATGTTTCTGTACATTTTTAGGTGAATTAATATTCACTGAATCGCACTACATTGACGGATTTTAAAAATAATGCGAAATATGTTGAAAAAAACAACAACACAACAACATATAAAACCTAATCACCCTGTAAAATTATCCATGAAATTTCAAAACAACCGGGCCTGAGCGCCACCTCGAAAGTTGCATTGGCTCATTTATTAATGCATTCATTTAGCGCCGTGAATTAGCTTCATTAGCCACTTAAAGCACGTGAATTACGTCCCGTTTTCTCAAAGCGAGGCTCAATATTAGGGACCGAAAGGTTGTCATTTCTTATTGAAGTTTTAATTAAATCATACAATCTATAAAATATACTCCAGTTATTGCAGCTTGTCGAGTTCTCGATGCTAGAGTTAAAGGGGCCTTTTCACAGATTTTGGCATGTATTGAAGTTTGTAATTAAATGCTTATATTGATAAATGTAAACATTGGATCATAAAAGCTCCAGTTACAAACAAGAATACACTTAAAGAAAGGGAAAAGGAACCCTCAACTGGGCTCGAACCACTGACCACTGGAGTAAAAGTCTATCGCTTCGACCACTCGGTCATCCGTGCTCATACAATGAAGGATGTATTTTATATAAGCAATCTTCGTAGTTTCACAAAATATAACGGAAACAACAGAACTCTGCAAATTATTTAATCGTTTCGCGTTGCAACGCTTTACAATTTTGAGGTTTATAAATCTTCAAAAGATGAATATAATGGCTATTTTAGAGCATGGTAAATGTTCAGTATTACTGTTTTCTCACAAATGTCATAACTAAAACAAAAATTTGCGAATCTGAAACAACTTTTTTTAATTTTGTCAATTTACCAAATCGTATATAAGTATAAATTTAAATAACTTAAACGGTAAGTCACTTAATCATGTACAATAGTTGGGACACGTTCTTAAATCTTTACGTTGCAAACTGTTGTTGGAGGTTTTTGCTTGTGCTAGATATTTTAAATCATGATAAAGCTAACTGACTCGTGATTGATAGCACGAACAAGTTAGATAGTAACATACATTGCGACTGTCAGTTATCAAAATAGGCGTCCTGAAACGTTTAAACTATGCACGTCATATGTAATCGTGCGTTTAGAAATGTTTACAACTACTACTTCAAACGCTTTCAAACCTTTGCTACATATTTAATGTAGAAATAACGCGAGGAAACACTGTTGCAGTGTTAACACAATTTTAATGTATTAGCTTTACCTTGAACTGTTGTTTTAAACAACAACGGAATTCGTACGCACAGCGACATTCGTTTATTATCCATTCATGTATAACCAATTACAGTGTCTCATTTCACAAAATTACTGTTGCAATTCCGTATGTCTTCAAGGCTAAAGACAATGAATAATTACCATAATTATCTAGAGAACTATAGTTGTGAATGTGACTAAACTTAAACGTTTTATTGTAAAACAAGTAATCGCAGAGGTTTATATTTCAATTCTTCATTCTAGTTGCAATAATCAAACTCCCAGCTATTGACCCTCCGGCTCTGAGCTGTACGTATGTACTCAAATAAGCTAAGAGCATTCAAGAAGAACTATTCTTCACCCGTGTGAAACCACCATAAATGTTATACTCAAAGTGCTTGCCAAATCAAGTGTTCGACAAGCGTTTTCGCGCAAATAATGCTTAAGAAACATCCGCAAACTGCTTTATACTAGCAAGTAATCAGAAGGCCTGTATATAATACGAAAAAGCAACCAAATATAACTGCAACATTTAAGTCAATGTAAATAAGAACTAGCACGGTTGAGTGACTTGTTTTCAACAAAACTTATAACTCAGTCACAAATAGAGACCGATCACCTTCCGATCAGCGGACAACGTATTTTTCCGCTCATCGGGCTGGTTCCCGGTCGATGATCGCACGGACAACGGGTCAATTTTCAACCAGATGTGTCGCTCTAGTCTTTCTGAGCAGTGCAATTTTATACTCCGGATGTTTCTTAATATAAATTATGACAACCTCAATCATACAAAACTTTCCTCACTAGTCTGCATTATCTTATATATAGTATATACAGTACATTTAAATAGTTTGTTTGTTGTTTTTTTCAGCCAGGAATCGTCTGTCTAGCAATCTCGTGTTTCGGTGCTAGGCTACAGATATCCTGGGGATATATCTAACTTTAATAATGATCGTGATATCACGATACTCCTAGCTCCCTATCTAAAATTTCGCTTTTGCCTCCTAGATGGGACAACTTGGAGACTCTTCTACGTAACATAACACAGTTTTACTAAATAATATTGTTTATAAAGTTCTCTTTTTTTGCCGATGTTGATATTAACATCCATATATATCGTTTATGTTTGTATCTATTTAACCATTGTTTATATATAGTTATATTGTGTTTTGATCTTCGTGTCTTGTATATGGAGGAATAAAAGTATATATATATATAGTCACAAATAGAGACCGATCACCTTCCGATCAGCGGACAACGTATTTTTCCGCTCATCGGGCTGGTTCCCGGTCGATGATCGCACGGACAACGGGTCAATTTGTAGCATCGGGTGGCGTCAGAAGTTATTTTAAGTATCACTTAAAATTTTACCCGACGTCAGGCCCGGGAAAGAATCGAATTGAGATCGAAAAAAGGGCTCAATGTACGTGTATCGGCAAAAATCAACATATTTCCGAGGGACATATATACCGGAGGGAGATCGTCATTATACACGTACAATAAATCCGATGTCTGGCGATTGCCGGGCGATATCCGTGCGTTAATCGTCCGATCTTTTTTTCGATTTCAACTCGATTCCTTCCCGGGCCCGACGGGTATTCCAAATTGCTTCAGGCATTCCGAATCGCAATAATGGTAGTATTTGGTTTCATCAACCTTATCTTTTTTTAATTGATTGGTGGGTTTCCATGTACCTTCCGCTTTCTAGAGCGTTACACGCTTCGTAATGCCTTAAAAAAATCTTTGCATTCCCTAACGTCTATAACTGGCGCTCGACTTTTCGGCTCGGGTACTTCTTAAATGTAACCCGGGTACTCCGAAGTATATTTAAATGTGCCCCGGTACTGATAAGATACTAAAACGTACCCTGGAATTCTAACGCTAAATTTGTCGGCTTTTTTCAAACAATGCATGTTCATATTTATGCAAATATATTGTAAAATGGAATCTATATTATCGAAACTCATACTCAAAAACATTTTGCGACCGGTCTTGTTCAAAGAGGAGCGCGTTTCGTATCCCGTAGCGCGTTTTACGACATCGGATTTTAGACGGGAATAGAGCTCGGGCACAGTCTAAATTAGCCAGGTACTTTATAGTATATTTTCCGTACTCGGGGTACATTCAAGTATACTTATGAGTATTCGATGTACATTTAAGTCGTACCCGAGACGACAATAACCAATCGAGCATTACTGGCGTCTTGTCGTTGATACCTGGAAATAGTAAGCATAGTACTAGTATTCCGTTTCAGGCACATTCAAACATAAGTGTTGCATGTGTGTTGAAATAAACAGGTAAGAATTACTCTGTGTAAATAAAAGCCTAAAATGCCTTATATTGCGAACACCACATGTAAGTGTTAAGTATGTGAGCAAACATATAATAAAAAGTAATAATATAACAATATAAAAATAAATGATATCTCTTGACAGAGACGTAGTTATCTACGTCTCTGCTCTTGATCATGGCGGTTATTTCGTATAAAACCTTGAAGCAAAAAAAGAGGGAAGCTCACATATATATAGAGCAGAGCCAAACGGGCGCATTCATTTAAAAATAAATAAATATAAAGTTACTTAACGGGTAAGGTATCCGCTACTTCACGAAAACACGAAAACGACGCCATATTGGAAGTAAGTTCCAACTAACCTCAATTAAACTCCAGTTTACGCATGCCTCCCTGAAAAGAGAAATTTATGTCACATAAATGTTGTTTATTAATTGGTTCAACAAACGAACTTTGCTTTTCCTGAGAAGAATAGTGTGTTTTTAATGAAGCAATTTAAACTGAATAGGATGTTGTGTAAATGATAGTAGATCTAGTTTTGAAAATATTTATCTTGAAAAAGTAAGTCGTTTTTTTTGTCTTATAGAAATTGTGTTTCATACAAATATATAAAATTATAAGCACATGTTTAATGTTTTCCTATCAAAATAATGACAGACGATTGATACGAACACATCTTATATGTAATTAATCGTCCCTTTCAATTTCTTACAAGTAAATAATTAACATTTAATGTCTCGCTGGTGTTGAAATTGTGTTCATTGAGGGTTAAAAGTAATTTCGTTCTTTGCTCGTAGCAATAAACAAACATTTCGTCACATTCACGATTATCATCGTATTCAAATTTCATCATAATCAAATTTAGCCTAAAGTTACGCGGAAAACATCGAATATAACCGATCGTCGTGCAATTGTAAACAATCAACCCCGGGAAAATTAATGATGTCAGCCAATCGATATCCTCAAAGCGATCACGTGGTCCGTTTTGCAAAGACGTAAACAATCCGCAGTGCTCAATTTGGAAAACGTAGTGGTGAAAAAAGTTGGAAAACTTTTATAACAGCTAGCGTCAGCTCGGTTTTAGGTTGTAGGAGTGGAGTAAACGTTGCCCAGGACTAGTTTGTGTTGTTTGAACTTGCATTTAGCTATTCTAAATCTAATTAAAATGTCGTCAGAAGTGGCAAATGGCGCAATCCAAAATGGCGAAGTTGACGAGACCGAAATGCTGACGGGGGATATTGACCCACTTAGCCTTTTGGAAGAAGAAGGCAAACCAATTCGTATTATTCGAAAGGCGAAAAGAATTACAAGAACACATTCCGGTGGTGATGCCACGGCCAGCAATGGGGTCGCAGCTGAGAAAGTACCCGCACTTAAAAATAGTCGCAAGTCGAGGGACGGCAGGGGTCGAGGGGAACCCAAAAAAGGTATGGCAAGTTGGCATATGGTTGTGTTGCTTTATTGTTTTGTTGATCTTATAGGGATTAAGGGGTGTATTTCTCTTCCGAAAAGGAACTTTAGATGCTCAATATTGAATGTCATGCACTGATCTGGCAAAATGTTTGACCATTTACCCATGATCTGTTTTTGTGGGTTAAACTTTAATAAACCAAGCTTTCTTTTATAAGCAAATTATTTGTTAAGCAGATTATTTGTTTTTGTCAGATGTGATTGCCATAGATCTTTAAATAATAAATAAGAACAGCTATTTGGATCAATTATATCTTCAAACAAGAATTGTTTTTGTTTTGCATGGCCATGGTTTATCATGGTGGCCTACAATGTAAACAAGCACAGCTGATGTCAGTTGTAAACAAGCAAGGTCAAGGGGTCGTCAGAACATAAATCATTCATGTTGAAGTTTATTGCCCTGCTGGTTTGTTTTGACTTGTTCTCATGGTAGTCTGACGCAACAAAATTGTGTAAATTCAACTAGCAATAACCACTGATTTTTAAAATTGACATAAACCCAGTAAAATTATACATTTTCTGATAGATATTAGTAAACCATTTCCAAATATGTATGGTTTGTCTATCTTACATTGTCTAAAATAATGTTAGTGAATGCGGAAACATTGAAAAATCCCTTGTGTAAAAATTGTCATTTTTCATTTTTTCAAAATAGTCAACCTGGGTGTATAATTTGTTTAAAATAATGATTTAAGAACACATTTTTTATCCAAACTTTTAATAATTCATTACAGATACATTTCAGCTATGTTAGATGTCCTTGCAATTGGATGGTCCGGCAGGATTCTGGCCTGAAACACGTTACCCCCCACCAATGCAGGACCCAAAAATTCCTGAAATAGACAATAAAAAGTTGATTTTTCTTAAATGCAAATTTGCATGTGATTAAATATCACAGTTGAAATAATGTACAACAAAACAAGAATAAATGTTGAAAAAACAAAAACTTATTTGGTTAGTATTAAAAAAAACAACATCCAAAACATGTACAACTGCCCCACCCACCAAATACAAATGTGATACCACCTGGTATTTAAGAAAATTTCAAAGTAATATAATTTCTCTTAAACAAAATTTTATTTATAAACTAGCAGTTAAATTGAACAGGAAAAACACTTAACGGTTGAATATGCAGCCAGTAATCTGAATTCTTATCCAGAATTCTGATATGTCGGTTGATTAGGAATGGCAGCACCAGGAATTCTGAAAGATCGACATTGCATTGCTATATTAAATCTTATATACTTTTGTAAGATGAAACAGAAATACTATTTGTTAGAATAGTTTAACACACACCTATTCAAAAAAAGATAAACATATCATAAAATAATTAAAAAAATATTAGAATAATTACTGTAAGAAGATTCGAACTCATAAAATGCGAATGTATGTAACAGCTCAATATCTTTAAACAACTTCTTGGATTTAGTAAATAATTGTCGATACATTAAATAAGAGCTTGTTTTCTTCATGAAAGGAACTCCAAAGATGCTGAAATATAATAGTGCACTGCATGCAAATATTAATTAAGTGATACAGACAAACTGAAAGAACAGAACATTTAACCGAAAATGTTTTCTACAAGCTTTTACTGATTCAATGTGTCTTTTGCTAAAAAAATCATGCTGAGATCAAAATTAGCCAAATGTAAGGTTTAAATTCAGGATATAATTGTTAACCATCAAATTCAATGTCTTCAACATGCAACTGCTTAAAATGTTACTGACCACAGTGTAACTGTGCTCATGTATTTGTGAACCCCCATCATAATCACTGTCAAATAGATCTTTGTCAGTCATGTTCTCTATAAAATAAAAATAAAAAAAAATCAATACCGGTATGCACAAAACCTGCGACACATAATAACCGTGTTTTAGCATTGCATTCTCAATTTTGCAAAGGTAAATTTCAAGAACCTAACCTTTATATATAATAATATCCATTTATTTTTTGTATATTAATCATGTAAATGAAATAAGAACTGAAATTAATTATAGCAGTTTTAACACGTTAACAAAACTAATAATGAGATGGTGTGTGAATTATAATGCTCCCTAAATGTATAATCAACTTAAAACTAATAACGTAACTTAGCTTTTAAGTTTATAATTATGATCAATCACAGAAGTTACATTTTACATTTGTTACAAATGAAGACAAGTCCGGTACGAAATGGCGCGGGTACGATCTGGAACAGATTTTATTTGACATAATTAACACAATAATTTAGGTGATTTAAGTGAATTCATACCTGCATCGATACCAGATGAGACAATTTCTCTTCCTGCCAAACAAATACTGTGTTTATCGTACCGATATCCGTAAAACTGCTCAAAAGATCGCTCCCGAATTCACCGTAACAACAATGTAATAATTCCGCGTAAAGGGGAGTAACTCTACTGCACAGGAATAGTGGTGTTGGAAATAAATAAATATATATTATTTCACGCGCATATACCTGATTCAAATGGTTAGGATTTATTAAAAAACACAATAATTGATTTATTCAAAGCTAAATTTCAAGTGAATCTGCCTTCTGTCTGCAAAATATTGGCCTTCGAATTTTTTACTTTCACTTTTGAGCAATGATTTTTTCTTTTCCGGTCATGGAAAGGTCAGATACCGCTTATTTGGACATATCTCCTCCCACATATGCAAATTTTTCATTTGGATTACTTCTTTTATGCTCGTAGTGAAGCGTTAAAAACACTCCACATTTTTCGGTCAACTTTTTGCCTGAACACCGATTGCGCAATAATTTGCATAGCAGGTGCGTGGTTATTGCTAATTCAACACATTATGATTTTGTCATTAAAAAATCATAAAATGGCTTATTCTGACTTTTCATAATTTATCCGTAAGATAACTTTGTCCCTGAGGTAGTTTGGAATAAAAAGTTTATATTACAAATCGGATGTATTTGAATAAGAATGTTCTATAGTGAACACTACATGTATATGGTATTCCATGCTACATGGATAGAGACAGTAATAATTGTACTATTAGACATAATTTAACTTTTAAGATATTTAATTATTTGCTTGCAATGATAAATATTTTTGGAAAAACTGAAATAATCAATTGTTAAAATATAAAAGTAACTCGCTTCTCATTAATTCTGACTTTTTTATCCAAAATTTCAAGTCTCAATTTTTTATGTTGTCTGGATATTTTGGACATCACTTTAAAAACATGTGATCTGCAGGGTTCTCAATAACTTTTGAGCCAACAGACCAAAATGTGATACCAGCAGGCCTTCTAAGGGGGTCCGGGGGCATGCTCTCCCTGAAACTTGTAAAATTGAGCACTTTTGGGCCATTTTATGGCTTTTTTAGCTCATCTATTTTTAAAAAAAAAATTATGAGCTATTGTCATCACCTTGGCGTTGGCGTTGGCGTCGGCGTCCGGTTAAGTTTTGCGTTTAGGTCCACTTTTCTCAGAAAGTATCAATGCTATTGCATTCAAACTTGGTACACTTACTTACTATCATGAGGGGACTGGGCAGGCAAAGTTAGATAACTCTGGCGTGCATTTTGACAGAATTATGTGCCCTTTTTATACTTAAAAAATTGACAATTTTGGTTAAGTTTTGCGTTTAGTTCCACTTTTCTCAGGAAGTATCAATGCTATTGCATTCAAACTTGGTACACTTACTTACTATCATGAGGGGACTGGGCAGGCAAAGTGAGATAACTCTGGCATGCATTTTGACAGAATTATGTGCCCTTTTTATACTTAGAAAATTGACAATTTTGGTTAAGTTTTGTGTTTAGGTCCATTTTATTCCTTAAGCATCAAAGCTATTGCTTTCATACTTGCAACACTTACTAACTATCATAAGGGGACTGTGCAGGCAAAGTAATGTAACTCTGACTGGCATTTTGACAGAATTATGTGCCCTTTTTATACTTAGAAAATTGAAAATTTGATTAAGTTTTGTGTTTAGGTCCACTTTATTCCTACAGTATCAAAGCTATTGCTTTCATACTTGCAAGATTTATGAACTATCATAAGGGGACGGTGCAGGCAAAGTTATGTAACTCTGACTGGCATTTGGACGGAATTATGGGCCCTTTATACTTAGAAAATTGAAAATTTGGTTAAGATTTATGTTTTGGTCCACTTTACCCCTAAAGTATCATAGATATTGCTTTCATACTTGGAACACTCACAAACTATCATAAGGGTACAGTAAAAGAACAAGTTGCATAACTCTGGTTGTCATTGTTACGGAATTATGGCCCTTTTTTGACTTAGTAACTTTTAATATATGGTTAAATTTTGTGTTTCGATCCACTCGAAGTATCAAGGCTATTGCTTTCAAACTTCAAATACTTACATGCTATCATGAGGTTACTGTACCTGGCAACTTGAATTTTACTTTGACCTTTGAATGACCTTGACTCTCAAGGTCAAATTATTAAATTTTGCTAAAATTGCCATAACTTCTTTATTTATGATTAGATTTGATTGATACTTTGATGAAACTACTCTTACCTGACATACCACAATAGACTTCACCCAAACCATCCCCCGTGCCCTCCCCCCCCTCCCCCCTCCCCCCCCCCCTAATTTTTTTTTTTTTTTTTTTTTTTAAGATCATCTCACAAATGACCACCCCCCCCCTCACACTATACCCCCCCCCACCCCCCCACCCCACCCCACCCCCCCATTTTTTTTTTTTTTTTTTTTTATTATTTTTTTTTTTTTAAGATCATCTCACAAATTATCACCACACCCTCACACTATACCCCCCCCCCCATTTTTTTTTTTAAATGGTTATGTTTGAAATACCGTCCAACCATCGCTTTTTATACGCCCGTCTATGACGGGACGTATTATGGTATACCCCGCGTCTGTCCGTCCGTCCGTCCGTCTGTCCGTCCGTCCGTCTGTTAATGTCGTACGCTACGTCAAATATCCTTTGACAGATTTTCTTCAAATTTTAACACAATCTTAATATTGATAAACCCTGATCCCCTTTCGTTTTTGACGGAATTCTGAATTGTCGTTCCAGAGTTATGGGACTTTGTTCGTCAAAATTTCGTGATTTCATTGAATGTCCTACTGTAGCTCAAATATCCTTCGATGGATTTTTTTCAAATTTCAACACAATCTTAATATTGATAAACCCTGATCCCCTTTCGTTTTTGACGGAATTCTGAATTGTCGTTCCAGAGTTATGGGACTTTGTTGGTCAAAATTTCGTGATTTCATTGAATGTCCTACCGTAGCTCAAATATCCTTCGATGGATTAATATCCTTTGACAGATTTTCTTCAAATTTTAACACAATCTTAATATTGATAAACCCTGATCCCCTTTCGTTTTTGACGGAATTCTGAATTGTCGTTCCAGAGTTATGGGACTTTGTTCGTCAAAATTTCGTGATTTCATTGAATGTCCTACTGTAGCTCAAATATCCTTCGATGGATTTTTTTCAAATTTCAACACAATCTTAATATTGATAAACCCTGATCCCCTTTCGTTTTTGACGGAATTCTGAATTGTCGTTCCAGAGTTATGGGACTTTGTTCGTCAAAATTTCGTGATTTCATTGAATGTCCTACCGTAGCTCAAATATCCTTCGATGGATTTTTTTCAAATTTCAACACAATCTTAATATTGATAAACCCTGATCTCCTTTCGTTTTTGACGGAATTCTGAATTGTTGTTCCAGAGTTATGGGACTTTGTTCGTCAAAATTTCGTGATTTCATTGAATGTCCTACCGTAGCTCAAATATCCTTCGATGGATTTTTTTCAAATTTCAACACAATCTTAATATTGATAAACCCTGATCCCCTTTCGTTTTTGACGGAATTCTGAATTGTTGTTCCAGAGTTATGGGACTTTGTTCGTCAAAATTTCGTGATTTCATTGAATGTCCTACCGTAGCTCAAATATCCTTCGATGGATTTTTTTCAAATTTTAACACAATCTTAATATTCATAAACCCTGATCCCCTTTCATTTTTGACGGAATTCTGAATTGTCGTTCCAGAGTTATGCGACTTTGTTCGTCAAAATTTCGTGATTTCATTGACTGTCCTACCGTATCGGATTTACCATGTTACAATGTTAAATTATCAAGTATTCACATATTCAACTGGATGAGATTTGACTGGAACATTGGAATTCCATACACACATACTCAAATGGGTGAGTTGAACATATTTTTTTGACAAATATTCCAGCTGTCTTCTGCCAACTGAAGTAAAAAAATGATTCAAAGGGTTATTTATTACCTTACTACTTCATTGGCGAACGACGGGCGTATCATGCGCTCATGGCGCAGCTCCTCAGTTTGGAAGATAATGTAATAAATGTCCACAACCCCACACTATACACCCCTCTTCACTCCACTCCTCCCTCCTTTGTGATTGAAAATGAGAGTCCCTTCACCTTTAAAAAGAAAATAGATGAGCGGTCTGCACCCGCAAGGCGGTGCTCTTGTTTTAATAGTCAACCAGGCACTTAAATCTGAGCATTTTTTGTGCATTTTATGAATTTAAGCTTTTTTAACTAGCAAAAGATAAATGAAAAAAGCCCTACAAGAATGGGCGGAAAAGACCTGATCGTACGTCTACCAGGCACATTTTGCGTGACACTTCTAGCTTGAAACGTAACTGAATTAAAACAAACTTTCACTACAACAAAAACTTTGCATTAACACAAAAAACGCAAACAATCAGGAACAAAAACTCAACTTGTGATGAAAATAACGTCAAAATATTTGACTGCTTTTTGACGCCTTTTCATTGTTGTTGTTGTTACTGCTTAATAGCAAAAAAAGGAGCAAAATTACCGAAAAGACACGCAAATTTCGAAAAGTCAATTGCCGATCTGAATCTGAGCGATTTTTCATCCGGCCAAAATCTGATTTCTAACGGCAGGTGGCCGCCTCTAATTGAGAACCCTGCATTTTTTTATTTTTTTTTAAAGGGGAAGATGCTGGACGCTGCGTGAAAGGGGAAAATAGAGTGCGAAAGAGACATATTTGGAGAAAAAATAAACACTGTTTTAATCAATATCTCTATAACTCATCTTCTCTGATTTCAGGGGGTTTTCACCACTGTCTCACTCTGCACCTCCGGAAAATAGAGGCATTACCAAAGCAAAAAAAACCGGCCCCATTCCCAATCAAATCTAGATGACATTTTTCCCAATTAATTTACAATAAAGAAGTTTTCGGTCAAAATCAATAAAAATCTGTTAACAAACACTAATGACATTTAGAGTGACTTCCCTTCATCGATTACATTACATAGCATGCGCTTTACGACTCAGATGTAAGCACGTTTAGTTTGAGGATTCTTTTACCAAAATTTACAGAGATAAAACGGAAATGTTCTGCATTACTTTGCAAAATAGGAACCACAAACTACACATTCCAATGCAACTCCATAGATGCTTATTTCTATTTTAACGTGATTTCGCGACTCCGCAAATGAGCTAGTATTGCGATAGATAATTAAGCAATCAAAATTAACAATTTTCGATTTAAACCTTAAATAAATGCTAAAAAAGATAATTATGTTTTATTGAAAAATGATATTCTTGGAGGGGAAATAGTATTTGGAGGGGAAAAAATTCTGGTAGGGGAAGATGCCGACTATCGGCGTCACTTTCTTAGCAAAAAAAACACCTGCCCTGCATCTGCATTCAACATTCCAATGTTCCTTTCATTTAACAGTCCAGTTCCAAAGTTTGCGATCAATGTTTTGAATTTACTTGTTAAATAAGGGGTTATAAGTGTAGAAATAGAATTTAATTAAATTTCACTTAGAATAAATAGTAATTATTTTATAAGCTCATTGAAGACAGCTATAATTAATTGCTCTTCTTATTTGAATTAGTATAGAGCAACCCATGCAAAAGACGTCGGACCTCGGACATTTCCGATTATATTTGCTGCGGTCCGGTATCTTTCCCGAAACTTGCGGTCCTCGTGTCCGAAACGAAAGAACAATAAGTAAAACTTTGTTTTGGTTGGAAATGAAAATGAAACTACAAATATGTAAAAAAATACTGACTGGTATGAAGTAATCTACTTCGATAGACGGTTTGACGATGAAATAAAAGGATTTGTTACAAACCAGTCGAACTTACTATCTTTACTTGTGACGTAACAAACTCGGAGCGCTATTCTTTGAACCTGTCAAATACTGCGCGTTGTTTTGTGACGTTAACGACACAACAAATTTTTGATTGGTTGAAATGAAAGCGAAAATCAGCACTGCAACCGGTTGCGAATAAGTGTATTTTTTATCAGGTGATTTCGTTTCATATTGTATTTGTTTTACGTTTTTGCAATACCTTTAAATTGTGTAAAGTCTTAATCTATTAATTTCTGAGCCTGATTATTATTTTTTTTAACTTAACACTAAAACTAGCTGTAAAGTGTGTCACTGTCAGACTCATAATGTCATTTTCATTGCTACGTTATTTTGACGGGGCTAAGTCTGGCGAAAAAAGATGAGTATTGACCAAAGAGCAGAGGAAAATAAAAAGAGGTGGAAGGCTTATGAAGAAGAAAAACGTGACAAAAGAGGATTTCAAGAGGTTTGGGAAAAGGACAGGCCATGGCTTCAAATAACCGTTAATCTACGAATATAATACGCACTTTTTTACCTGCAGATTTTTTCTTCAAGTAGGTGGTGCGTATAATATACGAGTTTAGAGCAGAACAAAAATTTTCCTGTGCAAATTTTCAACTTAATCGCTGTTCGCTTCGCCTGTTCTATAAATAGCTCTAAAGCGAATCGGCTGTTTGGTAGTGATTGATCGGTTCACGTCACGTGGGGCAAAAATTGTCATCTGCTTATAGTAAGGCGTGTTTTAATAGGTAAATGCAAGACTACTGTATGCCAGTGGAAGTAGTGATATTGTTCATTTAATTATGTTGTATCGCGGCAGCCATTTTGAACTACACCATTACACCAAAGGGGTGCAACAGGGCTCGCGCTGTCATTTGCCATTTGAGTCATTTGCGAAAATATTGAGAATTTGGCTCAATGAAAATCTTATTTGTGAAAATGCGAAAATCTAGTAAAATTTCATTGAAAACATCCGCCGTTTATATCGGACTGGTTTTCTATATTTGTCTCTTTGTTTTAATGAAAGTGTTCGCAATTCGAACAGTAAACGAAACCCGGGCTGTACCCGATATTGAGACATCGCTTTACCTTATTGTTATTGAAGTGCGCATGGTAGCTGGCCAATCAACAATGAGCTCGCTTACAAATGAAATGACGTTGTGGAATGAAACGTGAAAACGGGAGGAGCTATCAGATAATATTGGGTTATTCAAGCGCAGACACTGTATACTTTGAATACACAGTTAATATCGTCGTCTGTCTTCAAAAAGCGACTGGATGCTAAGTCGTATAAAGAGATTAGCAAATGAAAAAAAAAAAAAATGACAATACCCGTAGATAAATATTTCTTAGCAGACCACTATTTATCTTTCTACCGCATATTTACCATATCTGAAGTAAAGAGTGGTAATTATATATTAGTTTTATGATGCTGATAGAGTCTATTACACCTGTCTGCCGATTGCCGAATTAAATTGAAAGGTGATAATTAATTAATTTGTTTTTTACTCCCAAACTAGCCTTAATGACAGCAGCGTATTTTAATTAAAGAGATCATGAAAAACACAAGCGGTTTAATTGTATTTTAAGTTATACTAAAGTATCGAGTTTGTAACACTTCGGAAAGATAATTCATCTAGACAACTATAAAAACGGAAGTAACCATTTTGTCTTCTTATTACTTTATTATTATTATAATTATTATCGTCCCCAGTATTGTCAAATTGAATAAAATGTGAAAACAAAAAAACAGCGTCTCTGCTCTTTCTTTTGTAATTATGACTGATGACCCGGATGTCAGCAAGGGGCCTGTGTGTTATCGGTAACAAATTTAATGGTAATATAAACAATAGACAGAGATATTTATTATGCAACTGTCATAACAACAGCTCTATAACACATCCCGATCAATATACCAGGGTATTACTGTGAAACAGATAGTTGACAACACCAAATTGATTGCTATTTTTACAACACAAAAATATATTGACACATTTTTTCGGAAATGGCCGATTTCGGACAGTGATTTTGTTAGTGCGTATTTTACTTGGATTTTCAATTTTTACTGATAAATTATGACCAAACTAGGGGGTGCGTATTATGCACGAGGGCGTATTATATTCGTGGATTTACGGTAATGATGTATTTTTAAATGTAAAACATTGTGAACGAAATAATGATACAAATAAACTCGATTAAAGGTATTCTCTGGTGTTTGGTTAAAGAAGAACAAGGTCCGGTAAAATCTTGTGAGGCTCTGTAAATTTTAAAAGTTATAGGACCTCATGTCCTGTAAGATTTTTTGTCTTTCGCATGGGTTGATAGAGTTAAATTAAGTTTTTCCCATATGGCGCAAACAAATTCCCAATCCCAAAATTGTATTTTTCCCCAAAATGGTGAGGAAAAGGCCTGGCTTATTGAAACTTTTGAGTCAATTGTCTTGGTAGACCTAGTTATTGGTGTCTTTGGCAAGAGTTATAAAGAAGGCTCTATCAGGGGGTTGAACTAATGACCTCGCAGGGGCTAGACAGACTCCTTATCCATTACACCACAGTGACCATGACCTTTATTTTGTGGCTTTAGACACAAATTCCCAATCCCAAAATTGTATTTTTCACCAAAATGGTGAGGAAAAGGCCTGGCTTATTGAAACTTTTGAGTCAATTGTCTTGGTAGACCTAGTTATTGGTGTCTTTGGCAAGAGTTATAAAGAAGGCTCTATCAGGGGGTTGAACTAATGACCTCGCAGGCGCTAGACAGACTCCTTATCCATTACACCACAGTGACCATGACCTTTATTTTGTGGCTTTAGACACATTGACACTTTTCTTCTATTGTTGCCAGGGGGTGCTGGAGGAAAGGGAACCTGGGGAGCCCCTGGAGATGAATTGTTAGTAGACAGCAGCTGTAGGGACGCCAACGACCCTAACTATGATTCGGACACTCAGGTAAGTGTTGGCCGGCATGTCATGTGAAATGAACAAATAAATGACCATTGCTCTGGGAAAACGGGTTTTAATGCATGTGCGTAAAGTGTTGACCTGAATAAGCCTGTGCAGTTTGAAGGCTTATTAGGGGCGACACTTCCCTTTTATAGACTTGTTATAAGGAATACTCTTCTAAACCAAGATACAGTCTTAGCAGAAACTGGTGTCCCTGATTAGCCTGTGCAGTCCACACAGGCTTAATGCACATGCATTGAATTCAATTGTCCCAGAACATGGCTAAAATGTTTTATTGAAATCTAAAGCAATTAAGTCCTTATGGAACTTGTGTAATGTAATTTAATGCATTTGACAGTTCCTGAAAGAATCCTGCCTTTCTAAATATTTGAGCAATACATTTGATTTGGAATCTGTTCAGTGACAACCTTTTGTAGGTCGTTGTAAATGCATTATATCTAGTAGCTACATTTTTGGACTCACAGTTTTATCAAATATGGGGCATTACTAAGCCCCAAATAAGCTGCATATCTGCTTATTTCACCCAATTCACAATTCAGGGCTTCCCCTGGCTCAAAAATTTCTTTAGCTAATTTTGCCTTGTTTTGGCAAAATTCTTCCATTTTGGCTATTTTTAAGTTTTAATGAAGAAAAAGTTGTAGCCAAATATAATTTTCTTTAGCCAAACTGGTCAATTTGTAGCCATTGGCTAATTTGGCGAATGGCAGAGTAAGCCCTGCAATTGAATGACCTTAATGTGTGGATGGTGTTAAAAAAAAGGAATTGTGGCTAAAATGTGTTTTGGCAGAAGGTATTTTGGCAGAATTAATTTATGTTCCTTTGGCTTCTTGTAGAATATAGAGTTCAACTGTCTTAGTCCAAGTGTGACTGTGATACATTTCTACCTATTTTCACGTGATAATCATTACTTATTGAAACTTAAAAGCAATAACATTTAGGAACAGTATTTGAGTTGGGTATTTTCGTGCTATTTTTACGATGACAGGTATTGAATAATCAGACACCAAATGCACAATGCACTGGAAAAGTAGGAAATTATTTCCTTGATTACAACAATTTGAGCCTCGCTTTGTGGAAACCGGGTTAAATGCATGTGGGTGCACAGGCCAATAAAGAAACCACTTTCCTTGTGTTATGGATTTTTTTTGTTTAAAGGAAGTCTCTTCTAAACCAAAATCCAGTCTTGGCTGGAAGTGTTGTACCTGATTGCTCACGCTTATGTGGGATCATTATTCACACACATGCTTTGAACTCAGTTTTCCTAGAGCGAGGCTCATTTCAATTGTTTCTTGTTCTGAGAAAATTGGGCTTAATACATGTGCGTAAAGTGTCGTCCCAGATTAGCCTGTGCAGTCCGCACAGGCTAATCAGAGACGACACTTTCCGCTTTCATGGTCCCTCCTTGCCGAAAATCAAGTTTAGGCGGAAAGACACTTTACACACATGCATTATGCCCAGTTTTCTCAGAACGCGACTCAATTGTTTAAACTTCTAGGGTGACTATGCACTTGAAAAGATTGAGCCATTGGTGACAGTGGAGGAGTTTGACAAGATTGTGCAACCAATCATTCTGGAGTACTTCAACCACAGCATAACCAAGGAAGTAGAGGTAACTAAAGAAGTTGATATAACTGAGGAAGTAGACATAACTAAGGAAGTGGTGGTAACTTCGGAAGTAGAGGTAACTAAGGAAGTAGACATTACTAAGGAAGTATTGGTAACTGGTATTGGTCTGTTTAAAAACATGGCTGCCAGGGCTTGCCAAAGAAGTCAGAAGGGTAACAGGGTGTTCATTGTTCGAATTATTCCAGAAATCCGAAATAGAATCAAGATAGTCGATTTTGACACAAATGTAAAACTGATGATTATTTTAAGTGGGGGTAGGGGTGTATCTGTTCAGTGCGCGATCAATAGAGAACGAATATTTTTTTTTTTTATTATTTCTGATTGTTAGCCAATAGCACTGACATGAAAGGTAACCGACCAAAAATCTTCGCTTCTTTCCCAAAATCTAATGAGTAAACAAGACATTGCAAATGTCTGCCATCTCGACATAAATTAATTGATCAATTAGCAAAGTAAAGCATTTTAATTACATATTATAAACCAAACTACATATTGATTACATATTTGTCAGATAACTGGTTAACCAGGTTTTCCGAAGGAAAAAACTGGTTATTAGATTGGCGAATGCGGGCGGGCTGGCTGGCTGGCGGGCTGGCTGGCGGGCTGGCGGAATAAGCTTGTCCGGGCCATAACTATGTCGTTCATTGTCAGATTTTAAAATCATTTGGCACATTTGTTCACCATCATTGGACGGTGTGTCGCGCGAAATAATTACGTCGATATCTCCAAGGTCAAGGTCACACTTTGAGTTCAAAGGTCAAAAATGGCCATAAATGAGCTTGTCCGAGCCATAACTATGTCGTTCATCGTCAGATTTTAAAATCATTTGGCACATTTGTTCACCATCATTGGACGGTGTGTCGCGCGAAATAATTACGTCGATATCTCCAAGGTCAAGGTCACACTTTGAGTTCAAAGGTCAAAAATGGCCATAAATGAGCTTGTCCTGGCCATAACTATGTCATTCATTGTGAGATTTTAAAATCATTTGGCACATTTGTTCACCATCATGGGACGGTGTGTCCCACGAAAGAATCACGTCAATATCTCCAATGTCAAGGTCGCCACGACTAAAAATAGATTTAAAAAAAAAAAAAACTTACAAAGGGGGTTAATTTTTTTTGGTCATTTCAAAAGTTCAGTTTGAGTTTTCTCCCTTTATCAGATTTTTTTTTCACAGGTTAATTTTTTTTTGTCATTTCAAAAGTTCAGTTTGAGTTTTCTCCCTTTATCAGATTTTTTTTTCACAATGAAAACCTGGTTTTGTGACAATTTTGTCCCTTGTTTTCATTTTATGCAGTCAAACGATATGCACATTTCATTTCATGTGCAAAACAAATGCATCGTTTTGGACTGTCATTTATAGGATACAGTATTTTTTGTCTATTTGGATTTATGTTTGATGTTCTTTTCTTTTTTAGCTCCACTGGCCAGAGGCCAGCGGGGCTTATGTCATGGTCCTGTGTCCGTCGTGCGTGCGTGCGTCTGTCGGTGTGTTAACTTTTTCTTTAAACATCTTCTTCTCCTAAACTACTGGTCCAATTCTGATGAAATTTCTCAGGAATGTTCCGGGAGTGAACTTCTTCCAAATTTTTTCAAATTATGCTCTTGGGGTCAAATTTGACCCTGCCCTGGGGGGGTCAAAAATTGAAAATTTGCTTATATAAGGCCTATTTTGTGAAAACTTTGGAAATCTTCTTGTCCATAACCATAGGGCCTAGGGCTACCAAATTTGGTATGTAGTGACATCTTATAGTCCTCTACCAAGTTTCTTCAAATTATGCCCCCGGGGTCAAATTTGACCCTGCCCTGGGGGGTCAAAAAATTGAAAATTTGCTTATATAAGGTCTATTTTGTGAAAACTTTAAAAATCTTCTTGTCCATAACCATTGGGCCTAGGGCTACCAAATTTAGTATGTAGTGACATCTTATAGTCCTCTACCAAGTTTCTTCAAATTATGCCCCTGGGGTCAAATTTGACCCTGCCACGGGGGGTCAAAAATTGAAAATTTGCTTATATAAGGCCTATTTTGTGAAAACTTTAAAAATCTTCTTGTTCATAACCATTGGGCCTAGGGCTACAAAATTAGGTATGTAGTGACATCTTATAGTCCTCTACCAAGTTGCTTCAAATTATGCCCCTGGGGTCAAATTTGACCCTGCCCTGGGGGGTCAAAAAGTTGAAAATTTGGCTTATATAAGGCCTATTTTGTGAAACTTTAAAAATCTTCTCGTCCATAACCATTGGGCCTAGGGCTACCAAATTTAGTATGTAGTGACATCTTAAAGTCCTCAACCAAGTTGCCTCAAATTTTGCCCCTGGGGTCAAATTTGACCCTGCCCCTGGGGGTCAAAAAATTGAAAATTTGCTTATATAAGGCCTGTTTTGTGCAAACTTTAAAAATCTTCTTGTCCATAACCGTATGGCATAGGGCTACCAAATTTGGTATGTAATGACATCTAATAGTCCTCTACCAAGTTTGTTCAAATTAAGCCCCTGGGATCAAATTTGACCGTTCCCCAGGGGTCACAAAATTTAACATATGCTTCTATTGGGCCCATTTTGTGCAAACTTTAAAAATCTTTTTTCCATAACTATTGGGCCCATTTCTACCAAATTTGGTATGTAGTGACATCTAATAGGTCTCTACTTCGTTTGTTCAAATTATGCCCCTGGGGACAAATTTGACCCTGCCCCGGGGGTCACAAAAATGAACATATGCTTAAATAAGGCCTATTTTGTGCAAACTTTAAAAATCTTCTTGTTCATAATTATAGAGCCTAGGGCTACTAAATTTGGTATGTAGTGATATCTAATAGTCCTCTACCAAATTTGTTCATGACTCGCAGATGACCCCCTATTGATTTTCAGGTCACTAGGTAAAAGGTCAAGGTCACGGTGACCCAAATTGTAAAATGGTTTCCGGATGTTAACTCAAGAAGGCTTACACCTAGGATCATGAAACTAAATAGGTCGCAGATGACCCCCATTGATGTTCAGGTCACTAGGTCAAAGGTCAAGGTCACGGTGACTTTACACTGTAAAATGGTTTCCGGATGATAACTCAAGAAAGCTAATTCGCCTAGGATCATGAAACTTCATAGGTACATTGATCATGACTCGCAGATGACCCCTATTGATTTTTAGGTCACTTGGTCAAAGGTCAAGGTCACAGTGCCAAATAACGTATTCACACAATGGCTGCCACTACAAATGACAGCCCATATGGGGGGCATGCATGTTTTAAAAACAGCCATTGTTATATTTTGAGATGATTCTTTACAAAGAAAGATGCTACTATTGTATTTGTTATAAATGTGTGAAAGGCTCTTAAGAAGGAACCAGAGATTATTAACCCTTTACCAAACACTAACAGGATTTTACAGGTTTGTAGCTGACTACTTTATAAATAATTGTGATAAAAGGAGAAATTGCTCAAGATGAGCAATTTCTCCTTTTATCACAATTATTTTTTCCCTACCTGATCATTTCCTTCAGATTCCATTACAATTTAATTGTCGTCTGCAACCTCTTTCAAATTGGGAATGTCCAAAATGTGTCATTTGGTAAAGGGTTAAGGCATTTTGATTCATATGGGTCTTGTGAATCTGTTTCAAATCAAATGCGTAGATTTGATCTTCAGCATCTAAAAATACGTGAAATAGAAAGAACGACAATATCTTTTGGAGAGATAAATGTACCTACGTTATAAGCAAAGGACCTGTGCAACAATTCCCAGGCTTTTTAGTCTGTTTAGTTAACACGGTAGTAACTTTTTCCATATATAAAAATGCTCACCCTTCCAACTTTAAGCGCCCAGTGGGACGAGGGATAGAAAGAGAAAGTCACATGCTTGAGTACATTTCAACCCATGCGAATTGCACGTTTTTTTCGTATAAAAAAACAGTGGAGCGATACAGGGCCATCATGGCCCTCTTGTTTTTATGACTTAAACACATGTGTGATATGGATAGTCTGAATGATTTATAATAGTTCACATGTTTTTACCTGAAGTTGCGTCTATACAATTTTTATGCCCCCGGATCGAATGATCGGGGCTATATTGTTTCTGACCTGTCTGTCTGTCATTCTGTCCCAAAACATTAACCTTCGTTAAAGATTGGTCATAACTTTCTGAATATTGAAGATAGCAACTTGATATGTGGCATGCATGTGTATCTGATGAAGCTGCACATTTTGAGTGGTGAAAGGTCAAGGTCATCCTTCCAGGTAAAAAGTCAAGAAATACAATCCAAGGGAAGTAATAAGCTTTAAAAGGGAGATAATTTCTAAATCTGCCAAATGATATATTTAAATTTTATTTCAAAGCAGCACAATAGGGGGCATTGTGTTTCTGACAAACACATCTCTTGTTTCAGAAAGTAAATGCTTGAGGGGTAGGGGCGGTTCTGCCATAAATCCCTGTTGGGGACCTGCAGCCCAAAATCACAGCATAATTTTCTTAATTCCAAATTTGTGACAATAAACACCCGTGGGTGAAAAACAGCTTGGTTAGGAGTCTGAATTATATTATACAAATGTTTCAAAAGCAATTCAGATAGTACATTTTCTTAGGGTCTCAGATTAGGGCAAGATGAGAAATGTTGAAAACACTTTGATTCTCAATTCTAAAGTATTTGATAGAAAAAATACATAGACACTAATTTTCCAAGTTTAGTAAAAACTTTGTGATTAAGTCATTATTTCTAATTCAAAGGGACTCGGGGCCCCATTCCCAAATCGGTGAAAAAACACTGAAGGGGTAATATTCAGTTTTGAAGTTAGATACTGGTACACTTGCTGTTCTGCTGGGAATAGAACTGGACTTCATGTTCTGAAATGGTAGGGAAAACTCCAATCTTGGGGAAACATTTTGAAAGTGTATCAAACATACTAATTTTAAATGAACAAATCCTAACAAAAGAACAATCTGTAATTGTACAGGCAAGCTTAGAGGAAATCAACATCTCCAAGATGCGAAGTCGTGTACTAGAGTTGTCTATCAGCCTGGCCATGGACCGGAAGGCCAGTCACCGGGAGTTGACCTCCATCCTCATATCTGATCTCTATGGTAACGTGTTGGAGGCCAAGGACATTCAGACAGGCTTCGATAACTTGCTCAACGGCCTTGCCGACCTTGTGATAGACTCACCCGAAGCTCCAAAGGTATTCAACCCTTGACAGCTCAGATGCACACTTTGAACCATTTGTATTCCCCTAAGAAGATCCCACTAAAATTTAAAACCTACCTTACCAGATTAAAGTTTTAAAGGCTTCATTTCAAACCATTAGACATTGATGAGCAGCAAACAGCATAAAACCTGAACAGTCTTCGAGTCACTGGCAGGCTGTTCTGGTTTTATGCTGGTTGCATGTTGCATACTGCCATGGTCACAATTTGTTTTTGAGAAAAAAAAGGTTTGAAAAATGGACTAAAATTTCAATTTTTAGCTCATCTATTTTTTGAAAAAAAAATTATGAGCTATTGTCATCACCTTGGCGTCGGCGTCGGCGTCCGGTTAAGTTTTGCGTTTAGGTCCACTTTTCTCAGAAAGTATCAATGCTATTGCATTCAAACTTGGTACACTTACTTACTATCATGAGGGGACTGGGCAGGCAAAGTTAGATAACTCTGGCGTGCATTTTGACTGAATTATGTGCCCTTTTTATACTTAGAAAATTGAAAATTTTGGTTAAGTTTTGCGTTTAGGTCCACTTTTTTCAGAAAGTATCAATGCTATTGC
Organism: Dreissena polymorpha; assembly: GCF_020536995.1. Classification (NCBI taxonomy): domain Eukaryota; kingdom Metazoa; phylum Mollusca; class Bivalvia; order Myida; family Dreissenidae; genus Dreissena; species Dreissena polymorpha. The sequence goes on along the minus strand of NC_068356.1, from coordinate 43,645,810 downwards.
ATTCAAACTTGGTACACTTACTTACTATCATGAGGGGACTGGGCAGGCAAAGTTAGATAACTCTGGCATGCATTTTGACAGAATTATGTGCCCTTTTTATACTTAGAAAATTGAAAGTTTTGGTTAAGTTTTGTGTTTAGGTCCATTTTATTCCTTAAGTATCAAAGCTATTGCTTTCATACTTGCAACACTTACTAGCTATCATAAGGGGACTGTGCAGGTAAAGTAATGTAACTCTGACTGGCATTTTGACAGAATTATGTGCCCTTTTTATACGCCCGTATAAAATACGGGACGTATTATGTGAAACCCCTTGGCGGGCGGGCGGGCGGCGGGCGGGCGGGCGGCGGGCGGAAGGCATCACTTTGTCCGGACTCTAATTCAAATTGTATTCATCCGATCTTCACCAAACTTGGTCAGCAGTTGCATCTAGTTGATATCTAGGCCAAGTTCGAATATGGGTCATGCCGGGTCAAAAACTAGGTCATAGGGTCAATAAGTGCATTTTCAAAGGGGCCACTTTGTCCGGACTCTATTTCAAATTGTATTCATCCGATCTTCACCAAACTTGGTCAGCAGTTGCATCTAGTTGATATATAGGCCAAGTTCGAATATGGGTCATGCCGGGTCAAAAACTAGGTCATAGGGTCAATTAGTGCATTTTCAACGGCGCCACTTTGTCCGGACTCTAATTCAAATTGTATTCATCCGATCTTCACCAAACTTGGTCAGTAGTTGCATCTAGTTGATATCTAGGTCAAGTCCGAATATGGGTCATGCTGGGTCAAAAACTAGGTCAAAGGGTCAATTAGTGCATTTTACTTTGTCCGGACTCTAATTCAAATTGTATAAATCTTATCTTCACCAAACTTGGTCAGTAGTTGCATCTAGTTGATATCTAGGCCAAGTTCGAATATGGGTCATGCCAGGTAAAAAACTAGGTCATAGGGTCAATTAGTCCATTTTCAACAGCGCCACTTTGTCCGGACTCTTATTCAAATTGTATTCATCCGATCTTTACCAAACTTGGTCAGTAGTTGCATCTAGTTGATATCTAGGTCAAGTTCGAATATGGGTCATGTCGGGTCAAGAACTAGGTCATAGGGTCAATTAGTGCATTTTCAACGGCGCCACTTTGTCCAGACTCTAATTCAAATTGTATTCATCCGAAACTTTTAAACAACTTTTTATCCTGCGTCAAAGTGGTATGGGGGTATAAGTCACATTCAGTGACAAAGCTCTAGTTCAAGTTGATATCAATGCATATATATGAATATATCAGTTATATAAGTTGTTGTTGTTTTTTTTGCTTATTTCCAAAACAAATACATCAATCATCAGTGCATCATCTCCAATGGCACACGAATCGGGCGTATATTGCTCCGTCATGCGGCGCTCTTGTTATACTTAGAAAATTGAAAATTTGGTTAAGTTTTGTGTTTAGGTCCACTTTATTCCTACATTGCTTTCATACTTGCAACACTTATTAACTATCATAAGGGGACTGTGCAGGAAAAGTTATGTAACTCTGACTGGCATTTGGACGGAATTATGGGCCCTTTATACTTAGAGAATTTGGTTAAGTTTTGTGTTTTGGTCCACTTTACCCCTAAATTATCATAGATTTTGCTTTCATACTTGGAACACTCGCAAACTATCATAAGGGTACAGTAAAAGGACAAGTTGCATAACTCTGGATGTCATTTTTATGGAATTATGGCCCTTTTTTGACTTAGTAACTTTGAATATATGGTTAAATTTTGTGTTTCGTTCCACTTTACTTCTTAAGTATCAAGGCTATTGCTTTCAAACTTCAAATACTTTCATGCTATCATGAGGTTACTGTACCTTTCAAGTTGAATTTTACCTTGACCTTTGAATGACCTTGACTCTCAAGGTCAAATTATTAAACTTTGCTAAAATTGCCATAACTTCTTTATTTATGATTAGATTTGATTGATACTTTGACAAAACTACTCTTACCTGACATACCACAATAGACTCCACCCAAACCATCCCCCGTGCCCCCTCCCCCCCCCCCTCCGAATCCCCCCCTCCTATTATTATTATTTTTTTTTTTTTAAGGTCATCTCACAAATGACCACCACACCCTCACACTATACCCCCCCCCACCCCCCCATTTTTTTTTAAACGGTTAAAAAACACAACTATTTATTTTTATTATTTTATGTATGAAATACCCTACAACCATCGCACTCAAGAATCCCCCCCCACCCCCCCTCCCCCCACCCGAATCCCCCCCCTATTTTTTTTTTTAAGATCATCTCTTAAATTAACACCACACCCTCACACTATACCCCCCCCCCCCCCCCAACTCACCCCCCCCCCCCCAATTTTTTTTTGAAATACCGTCCAACCATCACACCAAAGAATCCCCCCTTCCCCCCCACCACCCCCCCCCCCCTCCCGGAATTTTTTTTTTTTTCGCATTTTTGGAAGATAATGTAATAAATTTCCACACCCCCACACTATACACCCCTCTTCACTCCACCCCTCCCTCCTTTGTGATTGAAAATGAGAGTTCCTTCACCTTTAAAAAGAAAATAGATGAGCGGTCTGCATCCGCAAGGCGGTGCTCTTGTTTAAAGTATTGCTGTGATACTGACAGGAACATTGTTTCTTAATCATACTTGTAAGTGCTTTGTGTCTAAATGTATTAATGGCCTTACAATTTGTATTTACTTAACAATAGCAATATACAGCCCTGTGTAATAAAAGTTTGCTTTTGTTAAACCTGTTAAGAGCTTTGGGACATAGTCATTAGTATTTGGAATTTGCATCTGTAGTAAACCTGTGTGTATGATTAATTAATCAAATGTATGACAAAATTCAAACTGTTCAGGATTTAATAAGGTTATTTTGTGTTTTCCTTGTTAACAATATATTTTATTAAAACAATAATTGTCACTAGCATCTGCACACATGTCTCCTCTTTGGGGCATAAGAAAATGTTTTAGCAGGCAGATAATTGCCAAAAGTTTGGTTTTTCCAGCTGCAGTCGGAACAGGCTTTTCAGGGACATTACTTTCCGTCTGAATTAGATTTTCATTTAGAAAACCTTAAAATAAAAAAATACTTAAAAGTATTAAGTGCTGTACCTGATAGGCGCAGGCTAAAGACGAAATAAATTTTGTGCTTTCTTGCAGTTACTGGGTATGTTCATGGCGCGGGCAGTGGCAGATGATTGCCTGCCCCCAAAGTACATCCAGAGCTACAAGGGGGCGGTGGACAACACTGCAACTCAGGAGGCTCTAGAGAAGGCAGAACTGCTGCTTAGTCAGAAACATGGCATTGTCAGGTTGGACAATATCTGGGGCACGGGTGGGGGCATTCGGCCTGTCAAGTACCTCGTGAAACAGGTGAGATGCTGATTTCATGCATGGCCTAATAATAACTTTGGATGGAATTGGTCATGAAATCATTTGGTCAGCAATTCTCCCTCTCCATTTGATTCAAGTAAGCATATTGTTAGTCACTGATAAAAATGTTAAATTAGAACTGGTTAATAGGCTTCCCCAGTAAGAATGTGAGTTTGTGAATTGACATACTTGACATAATTGAAATACTGAAGAGAAAATTCAAATTTTGCTCAGGGGTCCTGAAGCATTTCAGACCTCACACTCTGGCCTCTCTACTTATAGTCCTCACACCTTGGTCCCTCTGTTTACCTACGTCACACCTTGGTCCCTCTGTTTACCTACGTCACACCCTCCTCTACCTGTTTTCAGATGGTGTTACTGCTGAAGGAGTACTTGTCCTCTAGTGATGTGAAGGAAGCCACGCGTTGTCTCCAGGAGCTTGAAGTACCACATTTCCACCATGAACTAGTCTATGAGGTAATATAAACTTACCATGATGTTATACAGAAGGTTTCTGCAGAAATGTTGGTACCTGTCAAAATGAATGGGCTCCTCAAACCTTTGAATGCAAAGGTTAGTTTTTAGCTATTGTCATAAGTCAGTACCCAGTGTGTGTTTTTGGTTCAAATTTTGGATGGGAATTCATCCCCATTCCCAATTTCAACAAGTATATGTTTTTTCTGAAATGACTGCCTGAAAATTGCAATGGAATTTTAATAATTCAAACCTTATGAGATGAACCATAGCATATTTAATGTTAAAAACACTTGTATTTAAAATTGTAAAGCATTTTCTCTGAGCAAAATACAACAAAACAATTTCCAAAATTAAGTCAAAACAACTGGATATTTGCCAAACCAAAAGGCATGACCTTGTTCCCAAAATTGTTACACTGTGACATTTATTTGAATTTGTACACATATGTATATTTGACTATTTACACTGATGTATATTTGACTGTTTACACACTGATGTACATAGGACTGTTCACACGCTGATGTTTATTTGACTGTTTACACACTTATGTGTATTTGACTGTTTACACACAGATGTTTTTGATTGTTAAAACTTTGATGTATATTTCAATGTTTACACACTTATGTTTATTGTACAGTTTAAGCACTGATGTATGTTTGACTGTTTACACATTTATGTATATATTATTCTAATTCAGGGGGGATGTATATTTCATTGTTTATTCAGTGATGTATACTTGATTTTTTACACACTGATGTATATTTGAGTGTATACACACAGATAAACGGTCTACTTTTAACACGGTGATGTATTTTTGACTGTTTACACACTGATGGTTTTACTATTTAAACACTGATGTATTTTTGACTGTTTACACACTGATGGTTTTACTGGTTTCACACTGATGTATTTCTGACTGTTTACACACTGATGGTTTTGCTGGTTACACATTAATGTATTTCTGACTGTTTACACACCAATGGATTACTGTTCACACACTGATGTATGTCCGACTGTTAACACATTGCTGTATATATGACCGTATATTGCAGGCCACTGTGATGATACTGGAGGAAGGCAGTGAGAGATCAGCGGAGAGGATGGTGGCCCTCCTGAGGTCCCTGTATGAACACTGCATTATCACTCCGGAACAAATGACACAGGTAGGCAGACACACTCTTATACGCTTTCTTTAAAATTGTCTTCCTCCTTTCCCCCCCCCCCCCCAAAAAAAATAAACGAAACACTGAACACCACAGCTGCCCCTATAGACCCAACAAGATTCATCGACTGTTGGACTGACATCATAAAATCTCTTTTTGATGTCAAAGTATTATTTTCACATATTTAAGACCACAACCCTTGAAATGAAAGTAAATTTAAGTATAAATAAGAAACATATTTTATCTATGCCAATTAGAATATATCTGGTGGTTACAAGGTAGAAATCCATCTTTTGTGCTTTAAAACTTAAAAATAATCGCGTTAGTTGAAATGAACGTATACGTATAGAAATCCTACTTTCGGTTTTGAAATTTTTAAAATAATAAATTACTTGCTTACTAGGCTATAGATTTAATTTCATCTGTGCTAATTAGAATATATCTGGTGGTTTCAAGGTTGAAATCAGTCTTTTTTGCGCTTTAAAACTTAAAAATAATCGAGTTTGTTGAAATGGACATATACGTATAGGAATTCTACTTTCAGTTTTAAAATTAAAAAAAAAATATTTACTTGCTAACTATGCTATAGATTTAATGACAATTTTGCACACTTTCAAATTGCATTTATATGTTTTGATTAACATGTTCATTTCAAGGTGTGTGGCTTTAACGGCCTGAACATTGTTCACATTTAAGACACAAATGGATATAAATATGTGAGGAAGCACATTTAAGGCATACATGGGTATAAATATGTAAAGAAGATCAAAATGTATTAACTAGAAGTATGGTTTTTTCATATGACAGCTCAAATAAACCCAATTGTTAGTTTGTTATCATTGCCTTCAATTAATAACTTCACCAAAATTATTTTTATACAGTCAGCAGTATGTATGAGATTTTAAGCTTTACTTCATTAAACTGTACAATTTAGCTTTTGTAATATGCATATCAATCAAGAATTAAGTTAACAGATTACCTAAGGTGGTGTTTTGGTGTTAGAATTGAGCAAATGAATGCAAAATCCAAGTAAGTCCATTGAAAAGCTTGGGAAAACTAAAATGGTATGGTTTTTCATGCGACTGTTTAAGTGTGATGACTTTATCGCAGGGATTTAAGCGGGTCTATGAAAACATGCCCGATATCAGCCTAGACGTCCCGAACGCGTACACTCTACTGGAGCGGTTTGGTGAGATGTGTCACAAGAACAGTGTGATGACTGATGTGGCGTTCAAAGACCTGCCTTGCGGGTGAGTAGTGCACGTTGACTGGAATAGTTGTGGGAATTTACTGGAATAGTAGTGTGCATTGACTGGAATAGTTGTTGGAATCGACTGGAATAGTAGTGTGCATTGATTGGAAAAGTAGTAAGCATTGACTTGAATAGTAGTGTACATTGACTGGCATAATAGCGTGCATTGACTGGAATAGTAGTGTGTTTTGACTCACATAATAGTGTGCATTGACTGGAATAGTAGTGTTTATTGACTGGAATAGCTGTGTTCATTGACTGAAAAAGTTGTGGACATTGACTGGCATAATAGTGTGCATTGACTGGAATAGTTGTGTGCATAGACTGGCATAATAGTGTGCATTGACTGAAATAGTAGTGTTTATTGACTGGAATAGTAGTGTGCATTGACTGGAATAGTTGTGTGCATTAACTGAAATAGAATTGTGCATTGACTGGAATAGTAGTGTGCATTGGCTGGAATAGTAGTGTGCATTGACTGGCATAATAGTGTGCACTGACTGGAATAGTAGTGTGTTTTGACTGGCATATTAGTGTGCATTGGCTGGAATAGTAGTGTGCATTGACTGGAATTGTAGTGTGCATTTACTGGAATAGTATTGTGCATTGACTGGAATAGCAGTGTGCATTGACTGATATAGTAGTGAGTGTTGACTAGAATAGTACATTGACTGGAAAAAGGGGTCTTTAGATAGTGTGCATTGACTGAAATATTAGTGTGCATTGACTGGAATAGTAGTGGGCATTGACTGGAATAGTAGTGGGCATTGACTGGAATAGGAGATCTTGACATAGTGTGCATTGACTGGCATAGTAGTGGGCATTGACTAAAATAGTAGTGGGCATTGACTGGAATAGTAGTTGGCATTGACTAGAAAAGTAGTGTGCATTGACTGAAATAAAAGTGTGCATTGACTGGAATGAAAGTGTGCATTGACTGGAATAATGTGCATTGACTCGACTTGTAGTGAGCATTGACTGGAATAGTAGTGTGCATTGACTGGAATAATATTGTGCATTGATTGGAAGAGTAGTGTGCATTGACTGGAAGAGTAGTTGGCATTGACTGGAATGAAAGTGTGCATTGACTGGGATAATGTGCATTGACTCGACTTGTAGTGAGCATTGACTGGAATAGTAGTGTGCATTGACTGGAATAATATTGTGCATTGATTGGAAGAGTAGTGTGCATTGACTGGAAGAGTAGCGTGCATTGACTGGAAGAGTAGTTGGCATTGACTGGAATGGTAATGTGCATGGACTGGAATAGTAGTGTGCATTGGCTGGAATAGGGGGGCCATGACCCTGACCTTTGTGTACCTTGATTGGAATAGGCAGCCTTGAACTTGATGTAGTGTTCATTGAATGGAATGAAATGAATAAGAGGGCCTTGATTTTGACTTAGTGTAGATCGACTGGAATAGGGACCTCAACATAGTACACACATTGACTGAAATCGGGTGCCTTGACCTTGACCCAAGTTGAGAGGTTATTTGATCGGGATAAGCACTTTGAGACCTTGTCCTTAGTAACACTGTGTGACTTAGAACTCAGTAGAGCTGTGTAGTATTCATTCAGTTTTAAAATAAAACTATAAAGCATCAATATTTTGTTAACCCAATATAGAACAATTACAAAAGCTATACAAAAATATGCCATTCTTTAAATGGGAATACATTTTACTACCAGTGATCTGGACATAATTTGAGTCTTGCTTCAAGAAAATAGGGCTTTATGCATGTGCATAAAACGTCGTCACATATTAGCCTATGCAGTTTGCACAGTCTAATCAGGGGCGACACATTCCCGTTATTTTGGAATTTTTTGTTTAAACGAAGTCACTTACTAGCAAAATCCAGTTTAGGCAGAAAGTGTCGTCTCCAAGTGCAGACCTCACATGCTTACCCGGGACAACGTTACGCACATGCATTAAGCCCAATTTTCCCCAGAAAAGGCTCATCTGTTCTATTGTTTTTTTGCAGAGGAAGGAAGCGCTTTGTGTCAGAGGGAGATGGTGGGAGAATTAAACCAGCTGTTCTGTGATTGTCTGCCTTTACGTGATATTTAAAATGGCCAATATCTGCGTTTTTCAAGTTTCAAAATGGCCGACTTTGTTACATGACCAGTGTGAGAGTGTCATGTGACCTGACATGTGACTATTTTTAGCATCATGTAAACTTGTGACTTTTGGTGCAGGAAGTACCTGGAACAATTCTAGTTCTTGTGCAGTATTTCAATTCATTATTGTGTAAATAGCCTTTAAACGATGGTTTATGGATTTTTCCTTGCATTTTATTTTTTTCTAAACAACAGCTGCTTTGGTTATATAGGTATTTTATATTCTTTCCAGCAAAGGAATGGTAAACAATTGGTTTATTTATCTGTTAATGAATTGTGTCATTTGGTGTTAGTGATTTACAAATAAATCATCATTTGTTAATACTAAAATACTTTATGATTTGTCTTTGACATAGTATTAGGTTTGGAAATAGATTTTTGTCCCCTACCGGTTTCACCAGAGGGGACTTGTGGTTTGCGCTCTGTGTGTCTGTCAGTCTGTCTGTCAGTCCATCAGTCTGTCACACTTTTCTGGATCCTGCGATAACTTTAAAAGTTCTTCATATTTTTTTCATGAAACTTGAAACATGGATAGATGGCAATATGGACGTTATGCACATAATTTCATTTTGTTCCTACGTCAAAAATTCTGGTTGCTATGGCAACAAATAAAAAAATAAAATTCTGACAATGGTGGAGCCGGTAGGGGACATATATTGCTTGGCAATAGTGTTGTTTATTTTGTACAATTGTGCACTTTTTATGTTTGAATACTGTGATTTGTTTTTACTACTGGCAGGGGAAACGCTCTACACCATGCCACTGTTAATGTTTTCACCACTAAATGGCGTCAAGTACTAGAATGTAATCATGACATTTACTATATATTTACTATATAGTTTTTTTGTAATGAAATATCACATTCAGCAATAAAAGTGCTTTTGTTTTTTTTATAGGTGTTAATCTGTTAACGAATTTGATTCAATGATTTTAAATGTTTTAACACTGCCTTGGGTATGACATGTTTGTAAATGTTGGTTGTTACAGTGTGTTCATGTGTCAGGCATAACCATGCTTTAATTGAAAATTTGTCCAACAAAACCGATTTGTTTAGATTTATTTAATATTGAAATGGGGTTCCTTGAGCGTGCTTAACACACTTCTTCTTATAAATCACTTGGTAGATTTGGTATATTTTTAATCTTATAGTTAATGTAATTAATTCTTTAAGCACCCATTCCTCTGTTTAATAACCATTTTAATTATGACGTTGAGCTGTTAGCATATGTAAATGATGTAAGATTATTTTCAAGCTAAATGTAATTAGGAGACTTTTGTGTTATGCAAAAAAGCACAAATAACATAATGCTTTTATGAAGTTTCTGGCTATTTTTGTCTCTTTGCAGAAAGTTGCTAAAGCAAGCTAATGCGTGTAATGTAGAAATTATTGTGTCATTTAGCAGAAAGCATTTAACTTATTATTCTCACTTAAATACAACTTGATTTACTATTTCCTTAAGAATTTTTGTGACTATGAGTCCAGGCAATGTCCATGGTGCAAGTTATTATATAGGACTTGCAGCCCCAACAAGGTATTTTTCTTTGGTTATCAGTGTTTCTGATGGGTTGAAACAAATTTGAATGTGTCAGCAATGCATGGTAAAGAATGTACATCAGTGCCAATTTATATTTCTATACACAATTTTAAATATAAATTAAATTGTGTTGTCCCTTATTTTCACACCCATGGTGTATAATTAAGGTGTTGAGCAAGTTAAGTTGATTGATTCTGTAATTTAACCAAAACAGCTTCCAGTGATGTGATGAACATATTTTCATGTTTGTTAAATGAAATGTTGGCAGATTTCTGCCAGCTTGAAGTGTGTAGAGTCTTCTCTCTGGTTCCGTGTATTTGTGTTCATGAGTAATTACTATTTCTTGTCATTGAATCTTTGAATAAAATTACTTTATTGCAATTGTTCCTTTAAATTGTTCCACTTCGAAAATCAGTAAATGAATTTTAAAGATTTTTTTTATACATCAAACAATTTGATAAATAATTTGATTAACATTATTGACTGTACAAATTCCAGACAAGCGGAGAAGAGAAACATCAGAAACGTAATGAATGTTATAGCAAGACGTAAACTCAATGATACCAAATTAAAGTTTGAATTGTGTCCTATGTTAGCACTCAATATTGGTTCTTACACGTTTGCACAAGTTCAGCAAGTCCACATGAAGTACACTGCTAGTTATATGAATATAATATAAAACGTTTCCAATAGGAAATTAATATACTAGTATTCAACGTTATAGTATTTCAGTATAGTTGTTCATGCGTATAGGTCAGTGGCATGTTATTTCGGCAAGCATTATTTATACAGTATTATGTCCATCACCATTAAAAAGAATTATTTAAGTTTCGTGAAAACATTAGGCTCGATGATATGATATTTATGAAATTGTGTGTTTTACATATGTGATTTGTCTTACTTAACATCAAGAACTTTTCTTTTTATACCCCTGGATCAAATGATCGGGGTTATATTGTTTTTGGCCTGTGTGTCCGTCATAGTATGTGTGTGTCCCATCACTTTAACCTTGGTTATAACTTTTTCAATATTGAAGAAAGCAACTTGATATTTCGCATGCATGTGTATCTCATGGAGCTGCACATTTTGAGTGGTGAAAAGTCGAGGTCATCCATCAAGGTCAAAGGTCAAATATATGGCTTCAAAGCCCAGTAGGAAGCATTGTGTTTCACAAACACAGCTCTCGTTTAAACAAGTCAATGTCATAGTGGACTATAGATAATGGAAATCATTAACATGGGCCCTTAGGTGCTCTCCTCAAACCCGAAGGCACTCAATTATTCTGAGGTGGGCTTCAGAGAAAAAGTAATAATTAAATATAAATATTACATTTCTAGGCACATTATGTTAGCAAAGTTTGCAAACTACATAACTCCAGAAACCTTCGGGAGATAAATTTTAGTTGTTATCCAATACTTTTATAACAGACCAGCAACTTTAAAGAACAAATGATACAACCAGGATCAATACAAAGCATGTGCAGTGTAAACCGGTTTCAGGGCTAGCTGAAACATACGAATCCCAGAATTAATCACAAAGCAAACGCGTGTCTGAAACAATTTTAATCAAATTATCTGTGCAGACAGAATTAAAAACAAATAATGCCGAAACATGATGCGTTATCTATCTATAAAAGGGATTAAACTGTTAAATGAGCGGTGTTTCCATAGACATTTGCCAAAATTTATATCTTATATAATTTATGGGTGACAACTGTACTGGAACAACCCAGTAAGCTAGTAGGTGGTTGTCTCTCCTGCAAGAGGCTGTCGATACAGAGTTCAATAGGTCAAATATTTATTGATGAAATGTGGAGATTCTAACAACTTCTGACATACTATGTAGATTGGATGAAAGTTCATATAAGATTCAAATAAAATACTTCACGCTGTTTGACTCAGTTCATCACAATTTAATTTTCCAGAAATATAATCTTATAATCAGAAGTAATGGACATATTTGTTTGAGTAATTCTATATAATTAAGCAATTGGTTTGGTGTTCATTTTTCTGAACCCAAAACCTGTATCATTATCATCTCAGACAACTTCAGCATTACACTAACAATGTATTGTTTTGTTATCTTCAGAAAGCAGAAACTTCAACCTGTGCTCCACTAGAGTCAAACAAAAGCTAAACTAACACATGCCGTGGCAGTCATACCTTTAAAGAGACTATTCAATATCAATTGAGATATCATTAGATCAAATTTCAGAGCAAAATTCATGAATTTGTGTATTGGCAAAACATGTAACTTCAAAAGAGTTAACTAGGTTTCAATAAATCCGCAAAAAGATAACTTCACTGCTGCCCTGGCAACAAACTTTTTTTAATAGACTGGAACCAGGGATATCAATACATGTAGATTTTAATTAATGCTGAAATATGCTGTGTTTCTGATTGTATTCAGAGAGTTTAAAATCATTGAATGATGACATTTACCTTAAATACAGGCAATATATACAGTCTTCGTGTGTAAAAATATACATTATCATGAACAGTCTCTAATTGCATCAGATTAAGTTCACAACTTTGTATTGTTTCTTGGTTTCAATTAACAAGGGCGCAAACAAGCACGTTGAACGGCTAGCCTTTAATTGACGGGACTGGTAATTGAAGTTTAATTATCAGGTGAGTCCCAGCTTATCCATCGATATAAGTGTACGATAAAGTGTTTCCCTTAAGATAGAAATCTATGACATGAAAAATTATGTTTTTAGTAAACAAACAACAAAATGAGTTTGAGAGATAGCAAATATTGCATGCATCGCATCTATGATTGCACATAACTCGTTTGTAATGTATAGACATGGAATTATCTATGTCATCCTAATTAAAGTTAGTAATATGTATTACAAGAATGATATAAAGAATTTTCAATAACAACATTTAAATATATATAAAAATACGGTACGTTCAATACGTTATAGCGAGAAATTGTAATATTAAATATAAAAAGGCGATCGATAGAGGTTTGTCTTCTGCTTTACATTGCTTTATATTCTAGTCAATCAGTATCCCAACATATAAAAACAACGTTTCAAGATAAATACACGTGTAAAGTTTATGAAAATGTGTCCGACTGACGATCTTGCTTTCAATGCTGGCTTGTAAACACCAACACCGGCAAGACCAACAATTAACGTTGGAATATTGCCGAGAACACCAAAGTTATAACATGGTGTATATTGAACTTTAAATTAAAAATATAGCCCCTCCCCCCGATGAGACATTTCTAAGCAATTTTGGAAACAGTAAATGTGCAAAGCTAGAAAAATGCCTAATCACAAAATAAAACATGAGTGTCTTTTGTGTTCCCTTCAAACAATTGTGTTATATTAATTGCAATATGTGTTCATTAAATGCACAATAAATTACATTACACGGTAGAGAGACTGACGTATAGTCACCGCCATAAATCGTGCATTGTCACAGTTACGAAGTTTAAGTCAACAATTCAATAACATGACGCTTCAGATTGTGCAACAAAATGGACCGTGCTCTGTGAAAAGGGGGTTTAATGCATGTGCGTAAAGTGTCGTCCCAGATTAGCGTGTGCAGTCTGCACAGGCAAATCGGGGAAAACGCTTTCCGCCTAAACGTGATTTTTGCTAAGAAGAGACTTTCTTGAAACGAAAAATACCATTAAAGCGGAAAGTGTATCGTCCCTGATTTGCCTGTGCGGACTGCACAGGCTAATCTAAAACGACACTTGACGCACATGCATTAAACCCCCCTTTTCACAGAGCGAGGCTCAAGTGTAACTTTAAAGAACATGTGTTCGATAAGAATATGTAAATATGTATCTAATACGTGTACAACATGACATGCCAACCGCGTTCAAACAATACACATTCAATATGTATACTTGTCGCATGGCTTAAAGGGGCATTTTCACAGATTTTGGCATGTTTTGAAGTTTGTCATTAAATACTTTCTATTTATAAATGTAAACATTTGCTCCAAAAAGCTCCAGTACAAAATCAAGAATAAAATTAAAAAAAAAAAAGAAAAAAAGTAACCCTCAACAGGGCTCGAAGGACTGAACACTGGAGTCTGCAGAAAAAAAGTCTACCACTTAGATCTCTCGACCATCCTTCCGCATACAATGACAGACGTAGTTTATACTATATATAAGCAATCCTCGTACATGTAGTTTCACAAAATATAACGATTTATAATTTTCAGGTTTTTAATTCGTCAAAATATGCATATAATGGTTATATTAGAGCATGGTAAATGTTCAGTATTACTGTTTCCTCACAAATATCATAACTAAATCAAAAATTTGCGAATCTGAAAAAAACTTTTAAATTTCGTCAATTACCCAAAACGTGAAAAGGTCCCGTTAAACTTGATTGAAAGGTATTAAACTACAATGGATGTTCTATTTTCTGTTATATAATTACAGAATGTGAATCAGAACGCTCCTCAGAAGTTACATTTAGTATTCAGATGTAATCCGTTTCTTTGTTAGAGGTTGACCTCCTTTTGAAGACTGAGTGGAGAGACGTAAATTAGCGTAATCATTACTCTCTCGTTTTGGAAGGATACACAAAACATGCTGAAGTAATATTGTTAACAGCACTTGTTCACAGATGTAAACAAATGTCCTTTAATGAATTTCCGAAAAAATATTTGCCATAAGTTAAGATAATTGACATAACAAGTAAAAAGTTGAAATTTAAAAAATGGCTCACCCTGGCTAATTCGCTAGACACCACAAGCCATCGAGGCAGATGAGGACGTTTAAACAATATATCCGTAATAAACGTGTTTTTTTAATATTGATAAAAAGCATTACAAACGTTTTAATAATTTTTCCGATTCCGATTGAAAATATTTGCAAACCTGATTTGTTTTATAATGTTAAACACGTGCGCACTGATTTCATGTAGATGACCAAATTTACCAAAATGCATGACCAAAACGTATATATATATTATAACAGCACTATGCGTAGTAATGAACTGGGAAAGTACAAACTTTTTCAAACTTCCCGACTTAAATTTTAGCATTTTTTAAATCAGTTTGCTGATAAACTTTCGAAAAAACATAATTTTTGATAAGCAAATTTGGCAAAACGCTTAACTTATTTGAAAGTTGGGGACAAAACAACAGTTAAAATGCAAACTACATTGTATAATTTACAAGCTGTCGTCAATATGTTGTTATTCGGAGTTTTTGTTTTAAGTGATTATACTAATAATCTTTGTGTTAATTGTATAAAAAGTTTCAACAACAACAGCATTTAAATGCACATATTTTTTATTCAGGCAAATGTTGCGTGCACTATCTTGTACAATTTAATATATCTATAATAAACAAAATTTTATAGACTCTAGATAATTTAACAAAAGAAATAATTAACTAAAACATATCACAAACGTGAATAACACTAGTACATTTTCTTTCCAAAACGTTCCGTTCAAGCACATTTAGTTCAAGATTATCACTCGAGAAGGATGTTGTGGTCTTCATGAAGCTGTCCAATCTCTCGTCTGTTACGGGATCATCGTTTCTACATACTGCGGTGATGACATTTGCGCGTTCACCTGCATTCGAGCTATAGTCTTCGCAACCATCTCCGTCCATTCTTGGAAACGAGCAGTTGAATGAATAATCAAACTCATCGATAACACCCGTAGCTACGCGAGTCGGGAGTGAGAATCGAGTTGCCGGAAGTGAGAATCTTGAAGAGCACTTCCTTAGATCCGAAAACGCAGATTCCCGTCTGAGCTCCGTGGTTCGTGTAAAGTCGATCATATTGGATGGGATGAACTCGCTGTCATCGGAGGCTTCACTCTCTGTGTCCGAGTCGCAGTATCTCTCCCACAGGAAGCGGCAGCGCTCCTTTCGGTCGTGGATAGATGATAAACTCTCACGGTCGAGACGTTGACGTTTACTGTTCGACGTTAGTGTCTGGTCGGCAAGAAATCTGTGCATCATTGCGCTTTTACCTCGATATTCATCCAACTGTTCGAGATACTCAGTGAGAGTACAGTCCAGACTACGTTTCTGTGTACGTTTGACAGAGACGGGCGTGCTGTGTCTAGGACCGTTCACGTCATCCTCCAGTAGAACAATGCGATGGCGGTTTTTGGTGCATTTGCTGGTCTTTTTCTGATTGGATTCCTGACTACTTTCCCCGCTGCTGATAGAGTTGTATCCGGTATCTGTGGAGAATATGGTCCCTGTAGAGATGGCTCGATCCGACATCGTTTTGTGGGGTGTCGTGAACTTGCTTTTTAACGATAACTTAACAGATGTGCTGTTTTCTACACGTGTCCCTGACTTGAACGAGTTATTTTCTATGCAGGTTGTGGAAACTTTTTTGAGAGTGTCTGGAATACTGGGAACTTGGACTGTCGACATCTTTTTCAGCGGAACTTTCCTGAGGAAGCAGAAGGAACCTCGTCTCAAAGTTGCTCCTAGAGATTTTCTCGACCTCTGCATCTTAATCTCGGATCTTTTAATGACGAATTCAATATTCTTTGAAGCTGCGTTCGCGCGCCACACCTTCAGCAGCTTAGTCTTTCCTGGAAGTTCCTTTGCGACACCTTCAGCTGACAGGAATACCGCTAGAGGCACCTGGAGATTAGGCAGCTTGGCGATGACGTCAGCGCACGTGGTCTTCTTAGAAACGGTCTTCACAATCCTCACAGCGCCATCTATGATGAACGCAATCTGTTGCGATTTCTTTGATACGTCCATCTAGAATAACAAATGTAAATGAGAGGAAAATAATTGAAAAATCATAAAACAACAATCTAATTATATATCATAGCATTATTTTATTTATACGATTTTTTAATCGGATATATTTTGATAAAGCTTGATATAATATCATTCTAGTGATTTGCTTGTACATACCTCTTTTATATATTGAAACCAGGGAAAGTGACGTAGTTCAATGATGTTTTTATGGTTGGACATTAAGAGATATAGCTATAAGAAACAACTAATGACAGTAAATGTTCTTCGACCCCTATATACATCTCGGGAGTAATTATCTTTCAGTTAATTAACTTGCACAAGTCTCAATCTCAACGGGTCTACGTCTTAATTATCTGTAATCGAGCACATCAGATTAAGGTCTCATCTTGTCACTACAACATAATATGGCATTTTAGTTTTTAGATTTTATCAATTATTTGTAGATAACATAAACAAACTACATTTTTGTACAATAAGGGAATAGGACCTTTGATTGTTGCTTTAAATTATTCCAACATGACACTCTGGAAGTAAATATCTTAACTAATACTTTTAAATTCTACACACAGGTTTCATGAGATTATTTTTATATTGAAACTATCAAAGGTCTCAATATTCCACTTATGCAATATTGTTTTATTGTTTTATAATCCATGTTTTATAATTTTAACATATTTGGTTAACTTTTAACTGATGCATAGTAATTGTGTTCTTGACTACTGTTATGTCTCTTATAAATCCATTATATGATTGGCACTGTAATTGATATGAATACTTTTATTGTTGTATATACTTGTACAGTGATGAGACAGAAATAAAGATAGAATATAATAGCCCCTCATTACGGTGTTTTAAGACTTCCACGCTTCTTATTATTAACCTAAAAGGTGCTACAAATATCGTGCTGTTCTGATGTTATCACTTTTTCCCTCCCAAGATACACATCTACATTTATGACGCTTGGAGTTAAATACTATTAATTTGTTAAATTTATTAAAACACACTGATTGTAACGCATGACAAAAATATCTCCAAAATGTATATTATAACACTAAAATACATGTGAATGAGATTAAATAGTTAACATTTTTCAGACTATAATTATATTTTGGCAAGGTTCGTTTTCAATGTTCTAAATAGCATTTCAATTGCGTATTTTGAAACGCAGTGAGCGTATCATTTATAACAAAATTGCAATGACCAGATCAAACTTCATAGTTTTGCAATATCACAATATGAAACTAATAAAAACGTGAGAAAAAAAAAACAACAACATAAAATAAGCTAAGCATTTATTTCGGAACAAAACATAAACAAGAAAACCTAATTACCGGTAGTTGTCAGTTTAATTAGTGTCTTAGTCTAGAAAACAGCTGAAGTAAAGTAGATAGAGATATCCAAGCCACCTTTGATATTAGATTTGTTGTGATTAGGTGGTATTATACCTCGTTAACATGTCATTACACTAAAAATACAATTTTATAATAGTAAAAATACTTTCTCACTGATTATATAATGTATATTATTCGGATTGAAATATGCATTTGCACATGCATTATACAGATTGAAGAATAGGGAATTAGAAACACAGAAAATCTGATGTCTGTCTGTATGTTTGTATTTAATTGGGTCGTATAGTGAGCGCGGTTAAATAAACTATTAAAAACAGCTTGAATAATGTGTGGCGGAATATAGTTTGACACTGCAGTTACTTGTCAAGAGCGAGGGCGTATGGTCAATCGTTCCTAATATGCAAACCTGGCACCAATAATTCGTTTCGGAGATTGTGCCAGGCGCTTAGTGTAAGGGCGGTCGTTAACAAAGTATAGAAATCAAAGCACTGAAGGCACTGAAGTTGTTCGCTATTGCATAATTTAAGACGAAACTCATTTTTCAAAATTAATCGCAAGTTTGTAACGAATACAAGCCATTCAAATTTATAAAGAGTGTGTCATAGCGCACGGGTCGAGATTTGTGCAGCGCTTTTTATCATCCCATTTATTTCAAAGAGATAACTTAGACAATATAACAACAACATGACCCTTTTTGGACGTTCTGAAAGCATAGAAAGTATGGTGAAAATAGTAATGAGAACTGAATATAAAGACAATTTGTAATCACCATCATATTAAATGAATATTGTAGAAATATCGAATTCCTATCTCACTAAGAATATAATTTCATGATGAAAATTCCCTGTACAAAACTTTTGATTTTTGACACCATATAAAAATTCAAAATATACAATAAGATACTAGTAATTGATGAAAATAAAAAAAATATATATATGCGAGCAATACTTTTTACTCACGAATTAGGTAAAGACAGCCTTGTTGACCCGTAATTTGTTGTTTATGCACTACTTGTTACCCTAGCAGTTCACACCGTGTCAACAACATTGACCTAAACATAGGTACAGAGCACTAATGCGCTTTTTCGGCGTAGCTGTTTTACCCAGCTTTTCACCTTAAATGTTTTTTACATAACGCAAGCAGACACGCATGAATATTTTCGAATATTTCATAGGCTGATTCGAGATAAAACCTCTGAAATTTGGCTACATCACTGTGTCTGTACTCAGCGCAAAGGATGTAGCACTGTTCAGTGTAATGAATTCCAGACTACTCTCTGTATGTTCAAAGGACACAAATTGTGGCCCAGTTACAACTACGCATTAAAATCCATCTCGCAGAATTTCAGGGTCAGTACTCGTTCACTAAATCGTCTGGGGAATATAATTGACTATCGATTAATACAGTTTTGCTTTCAAGATGAGGAAACAAACATTACCGAAATAGTATAGTGTCACGATAAGAGGACCGTTTAATTATCCAAACACAATGTTTGCCGTACTCGGTCAGAACGTCTGTAAATCGTTCCTGAACGCCTAGATAGGCTGCCCTTATTTATAAGTTAGTTATTTTGAATTCAATTTTGTGTCGAAAAAGATTGTGCTAAAATGTGCCATTTACAATTTGCAATGAGATTTTTAGTGACCTTCGTCATGCGAAAATGGGTCTTATTCCATATGCGCTCATCATATATATATATATATAGCCCACTCAGCCTGCGCATCTCTCAGTCTGGTTAGGAGGTACAAAATGAGACCATAACACATTGAGTGATTTTATAGCGAATAGCATCGCCTCTGACCAGACTGCGAAAATGCACATGTTGGGTTCAAGATACGCTGGCCGAAACGCATAAGACCCATTTTCGCATGGCGCGGCTATGAAAGTGTGATTTTAATGTGTCGAAAGAAAACTGCGTTTAAATCAAATATTAACATACGATATATTTCGATCGTGAAGAAATACACTCTTAATAAGGCATGTGAGGACACATATGATGTGCACTCCCGTAGTATAATTTGTATCTACTTACACTAATGTGTGGTTTGACAATGATAGCACACATTTCACGCGGTGAATATTCGACTTACAAGTGAAAAAAACAACACAATTGTTAAACTTTTGTTTTCAATTTATTTATTTAGAAACGTAAATTGCAAACTTTATTTCAAAGTCAGCATTTACGCCGACTACATTTAAAAAAGATATTTCTTGTTATATTTAGTTGTTTCTTAATATTTGGTTTACCGATTATAAAGCATTTTTGAGGTTGTCTTTAGTATACTTGTAGTAATTGGTGAACTCATGTTCAACGTTTTATGAATTGAGAACTGTGAATATAAACAAGCTTAACCTTCTTCTATTGCATTCTTAGCACCCGTAAATACAACAGATCGCCGCTATCTGTTGAGAACAAAAGAACGTTTCCCAGAAACATCAAATTTAACCCCGCTATAGAAGCATGAACGAGGTTACGAACTAACGAATCAGATAATTCTTATTATATATTTAATTGTTTTTATATTCGGTTCTAGCGTTTATGAAGCATGTTTGTTGTTGTCTTTCGCATCCCTGAAGTTATTGCTGAACTCATGTTCAACGTTTTATAAATTGAGAATATAAACAAGCGTAACCTTTTACTATTGCGTTGTTTTCCCGAATCTATTAATAGCGTCAGATTATAAATGACCTGAACTACGTCATTAAGACGCAGCAGATAAAGGACTATTTTAATCATTCATAAACAATCTCTCTCGCGACACGTATAATACAAACATTGCTTATTGATTCTTTTTTATATAAGCTCCGTTCAAAACTATTCCATTTAACACGATATTCACATATTGCTTCCATTTGTGAATGAATATAGCTGAAGAACTCAAACCTCTTGCATAAATTATACAACTTTTTCTCGCGCGGATACGGCAGATGTGGCGGGTAGTATGCTTTCCGTAGATAACAGAGAATAACTGGAAATTTTCGTCAACAACATTAGCTGTTCGATGCGCGACCAACTAAAAACCAGAAATCAATGACCACTGGAATGAAATTTTGAGGAGTCAAATTGAAAAATTCCTGGGTCAATTTTGAAGCGCAAACATTAGTGTACGTGAATTTTCCTTTTTGTATGTGTTATTTATTTGTGTTAGATAAAAGTAGACTAAGAGTAACACAAAGTCTCAAAAAGTTGCTTTATTTAATTATTAAATAACAATATCATGATACATAACATTATAGAATGTTAATGATTTGGTACAAAATGGTAATGACAAAATATATTACTATAATGTAAAACTGCTTCTTTGTACATCAAAACAGAAATCAAGCTTCATAAATATAGACAATAATTTTACCAATAATCATCACTTCGGTGACAATTCAAATTTGTAAACGTTACGGTCCATTTATCCTTAACAATGGTATTCTGAGTATTAATTGACATATTAATTGAACATAATCTCAATAATTTTTTTTGCATGCATCAAACATGTTGCTTTCTTAAAGGTAAAGTTTACAGATAAAACGCGTGATATATAAAACAGTTACTAGTAAAAAGGTACATGATCATCCAGCTGGAAACATATCCTGATACATGTATTTAAGTGTTTCATGATACATATATTTACTGCCTTAATGATGAATACGTTAGTTTTTGTACTGGATATGGATTTAAGTAACATAAATACTTAAAATCAATGAACATTTTGTTTTTAATGTTCCTTATAGCAATAGCCAAAATTACAACGCTATATATGGTATGGTAACATAGATTTACAGAGATACACAATGCTTGTTTTTATTTTTGTGTGCCACAATATATTCCATTTTATTCCCTGCAACAATATCTATTCATCTATATGACTATATCTATATTGTCCCGCAAAAAAGAGAGCATTTTGTATCTTGTTAAATCTATGTTACCAGACCACTTCTAGCATTGAAAATTTGGCTATTGCTATAAGGAACATTGATTTTTTATGTGTTAACTTTATTTTTCGAAATATTGTACAAAATGTTTGTTGATTTTGAGGGTTTATGTGCTTTTATATAGACAGATGAGAAATTCCAAAAAAAATACAGTTTTGTTCTTATTTTCCACATTAAATTCATGTATGTGCCCAGCTGCATTAAACCTTGCATCTGTGTTCTACTCCTATAGACAGATTGTTCTTATTCAAGAATAACAATCTGTATGTGGTTCGTTAAAATCAGCGAAAAATGTTGCTGACAGGATTGCATCACACAACATATTTATAGCAAGTGATAAATTGTTTTTCATATGATAACACTTTCACCTGGTTATTACGGTAAAACAAATCAAGATGAGTTCAGGTTAATTAAGGACGTTATAAAGTGTCACTATTTTTGTTCTTTTGCCCAACTGTCCGCCCCAAATCCTGAGCAGACTCCCCAAGTTCAAGACACACACCTCGTTACCATCACAGTTCACAGGTATGCAGAGGTTATAGCCGCTCAGTAACAGACACTTTTGGTAGAGGACAAGTTACATCAAAATCATGTAAATCTACTTGTTCAAAATTAAAAAGCAAATAATTTAAAGGAAAACAATGAGATAAAAAAAGTATAAATAACATAATATTTTTTTAAATTATTTGTCTAACATAAATATAACGAATGAAAAAAATTATGATGTGTCCATCATACATCAAATGAAGTTTTTAATTATGTTTCTAACATAAAACAAAAAATTAAAAGTTTTAAATTACATGTCAAATATAATACAAGGAATGAAAAGTTTTTAACAATCGGTCTAACATGATACAAAGAATGAAAATTATAACATGTCTACAACTCTCCTTCATATAATAAATACTTCTTTAATGATGTTGGTAAATGAAGTTGTTCTGAACCATAGAACACATTGCAGTTATGAAAGGAGTTTCTCACTTTCAATCGACACAAATGTTGAAGCCTGTGTGTACATTTCATATTAAGCAACGAATCTGTTTGAAGCAGAAATTTATCAGCAGGGGTATCACCATTTGATGCGTCTTCTGAGTTACTTTGGTCATTGATAGCCTTTTTGACTTTGTCTATGAAGTTTGAAGTATCATCACAATGGTACCCAGTAAGAAAAAATGCATATACAGATTGGTAAAACTTCCGATGAAAAGAGCTAGCAAGTATATTGCTTGTCAAATTTTTTCTCATGCGGTTGATATCTGGGGATGATATTAATAATGCTGTTAATACGGAATCACTGGCTGACGAATGCAGGAACTCTGTCCAGCGTCCATCATACCATAATGTTGACAAGCCATGGCAAGAGTGACTGTGTCTTAGAAGCATTTTCATTGCCAGAACATGTTCCCTACGCGCAGCATTGAACAAAGGTGTTATATCGTTACCATTAGGAAGATCACAATCAACACCTGCATTTATAAGTTCTTTGATGCAGAGAAAATGTCCAAGTACTGCAGCCAGATGTATAGCTGTGTTGTCACCATATTTATTCAGGGGCATGTTTGGGTCTATACCTTCAGCGAGGAGTGTCAGAAGTTCTTGAACATCATTTTTTGTCACTGAATCACGTAACCTTTCCTTTGGTGATCTTAATTGTTTTAAATGGTCAAAAAACGCCATACCGGGTACCTGAAAAAGTTTTTTTTATGAAACTATGCTGCAAAACCTAAGTGTAAAAGACAGAAAAGATTATTTTATTGATTATCGTCGACTCACCTGAATTTGCGACTACCCTCGTTATTATTTGCTAAATGTCAAATTAAACAAAACCACAGTCTTCACACTTTTTCATCTGTTAAAGCAACGAAAAACATTAATTGCGATTTGATTGTTGTTTATGGTAGGAAACCAAAAGATTAAAGGAAAAATCATATGATAATCCGATAAAATAATATTGCATTCTCGACAGAACATCCGAAATACATAGCATTTCATAATTTTAACTTTTAAATGTTTATTTCATTTTTATGTTGTTAATATTTCATAAAAAGCCTGTTTTACAAATCAATGTATGACTAACCGAATGTACAGAATGTGAGTCTGACATCGATCTCTGAACATATGTCAAAGAGTCAACAACCTCGTAGTTGTAGTTGTAGGTTAAACGTTAGGTAACAATACACTAATCAATGTTTGGAATGCTTGGCATTTAATGATAACGTATGCCGGGGGGGGGGGGGGGGTGGGGGGTAACTTCCCAAATTTTAGGGTAGGGGTGTCCCACTGAGACTTCCGGAATGGGACCCATTTCTATACCGGAACTCTGATAAAGTAGACCCATTTTGATACAAGATTTTTGAAAAAGCAGACACATTTGTATACCACACCATTGATAAAGTGGACCCATTTCAATACTAGAATTTGATAAAATGGACACATTTCATACTATAATTTTAATCTCTATCATATCAATACAGTACACTTATTGAATTTGCTATTATATCCCGTATTATATGGGTTTTTTTTTGTAAATTTTTGATACCCGTTTATCTACAAGAATGAAATTTATCATACACATATATGATTTCAATACCCATATATATACTTAGATGCTCAAAATATACCCATATCTATAATTTTAGTCGAAAATCACACCCCATATTTTCGGCACACCCCAATATACCAGTATATAGGAAGTTACCCCCCCCCCCCGGGGGGGATGTATGCCTTTCTAATTGACTAAACATTTATCAAACACATGTTTTCTTCCCACTGCATATACAATGCAACCGTTTGTCATTGCATAAGGGCATACATTAATTTAATGACAGGTTAAGTTACAGTTAAAGTTTATTCAACAGAATTGAATTAGAGTAAGATTTACTAGAATGAAAGACACTCGTAGAAAAAACACAATGACACTAGATAAAGTAACGCATATTATTTTACAACATTGTACAGTTGAACAATTAAAAATTACTAAATCTTCCTCCTTTATTGCGAATAATTAGAATACCAGCATTAGTATTTTAGCTGTATAAAGATAAGCATATCTTTAAAAAATTGATATATTTCTAATTTCAATATACGCAAGTTTTCACTAGGTACACACAATTTTGTACTGCTATGTTTCCATGTGTAACATGCATATTCGCATTCTGATAAACGATTTGTCTGTGTTATTTGAATGACAATTCATAACCCCACTGATTAAGGTTATTGTTATTGTTTTAGTTGCATGTAAATTAGCAGAAAACCTAATGTTCACTAATTCAACATAATAATTAAAAAAAATCAACCAGCAGGAAGCTGTACATATTTCAATATTAAGTAGTAAGCTCATTTGCTTAAAAACTGTTCACCCTTTCTGAAACATCTGTAATACATGCATACAGATATTTCACAAGTCATGGTCAATATTTTAATATTTCGATAAGGCGTTGCAAATGTCGTTGTTTTGTTTTCTCTTACCCTAACTTATAAACTCTCAACTGTTTTGAATTCCAGATTGGGGTTTATGTCGTTTTCTCATATGGTCTGAAACTTTCAACAGTCTTTACATTAATTCAACATTGGATTATAATACCTTGCAGTTCATGATATCCATAAGAAGCCACTATTAACATCCAATAATATTTCATGCACATCATTAACAAATTACTTATTTAATATGTATGCAATCGCAAATAAATATTTTACCGAAATATTTACATCGTTGCACGAACTAAAGCAGCAAACATAAATACACGTCCCTGTAATAATTACATAAATATATTCTATAAATACACATTAAATGAAGAATTATACTTGATCAACAAAACATGTAGGCTAACAACATGTAAACGATGGTGACCAGAAAATAACAATTAAGTTTACTTTTATAAATATCATTGAATATACTAGTACTACATATTACATAATATATAAACAATAACCACTGAATTACCAAAGAAAACAGTAGATTTTGAATGTAAAATGAAATTCATAATATAATAAAAAGGGGTATATATTGCATAAGGAACAGTTTTAACAAGTAAAATGTTGCCTGAAGTTGATGACAATCGGACAATAATTATGAGGCGTGTTTCCAAACCCAATTTTAACCGTCCCCTTCATACCTTACCATTAAATTTACTTGTCCCTTAGAAGAATAACACATCCTTTTTACTGTATCTTAATAAATCAAGAGTACATATGTAACTGTTCTTTTTAGAAATAACCAGTAAGTTTTAAACAACTTAAAAAGGCTGTATATCGCGAGAAAGTCAACAAAACATTTGCCAAAATAAAGTTTGAACCAAACAGTTGTCGAAGCACATATGATTTCAGTTTTTTCCGCCTATAGTTTTACGATTTTGAAATATAAACAGTATAGTCACTTGAGATCCTGAAGATTTGTTCAAATTTGATATGAATATAATGTATTCATTTTGGATTCCGAGTAGCAATATTTAAACTGTTTAAAGAAACTAAATTAGAGTACGAGAATATAAAGACTATAATGAATGAACAAAGAAGCTTTTACTCCAACCTTTACAGCAATAAAAAAGCTAATGACATGACTATTCTTAATAATTTACATTTTTTACTTACATATAAAAAGACGCTCAGAAAATAAAAAACAATCATGTAAAGGCTTACTCACGCTTTAAAGAGATGGACAACAATAAAAGCCCTGGTTCAGACGGTTTATCTGCAGAATTGTACAAGGTATTTTGGGAAGTTATTAAACACATTATATTAATTCAATTAACCATTCTTTTTGTTAATGGACAATTACCGGTAACCAAACTTCAAAAAAAAGTATTCTTACACTGATTCCAAAACCAGGAAAAAATCTTGATACACTTGATACACCTTTAAGTTTATTAAATGTTGACTATCACAATCACAAATAGAATTAAAAAAGTTATTTCGTCTGTTGTTGCGTAAAGACAAACAGGATTTATAAAAGGTAGATTCATTGGCGTAAACGTACGCACACTTTTTGAAACAATACGTTATCTGAATAACAATAATAAGCCAGGACTACTTTTCTTTGCCGATTATGAAAATGCATTTGACAGTTTAGATCATGACTTCATGTTGAAAAGTCTCAAACATTTTAATTTTGGAACTGAACTCATACAATGGATTTAATTATTTTATATTGACATTAGTACCATAATTATTAATAACGGACATTTATCTGAACTTATCCCTATTCAAAAGGGCGTAAAACAAGGTTGTCCATTATCAACAACACTTTTTTTTAAGCATAGAAATAGTGTCAAACTTTATTGAAAACAATGAAGACATCAAAGGAATAAAAATAAAAGAGCAAGAAATAAAACAAACACTTTTCGCAGATGATACAACTTATATGACAGATGGAACGTTTTATTCGTTTTCAACACTGATAGATACTGTTCAAGACTTTAGTGAAGTTTCTGGACTCAAACTAAATACACAAAATCCATTGTTATGCGCGTTGGTTCACTAAAAAATACACACATTATATTTAACAAATACAAATATTTTTCTTGGACCTCTGAAGAAGCTAAAACACTAGGTTTTCACTTCATCAATGATGAACATCTCAATATAGACAAAAACTTGAAACCAAAATTTCAAACCTTTAAAAATCGCTTAAAGCAGTGGCAACACAGAAAATTAACACTCCTCGGAAAAGTCACTGTGGTTAAAACTTTTGCCCTGCCAAAAATTATGTACACATTGTCAGCAATCCCAACCCCTAATCATGAAATATTAAAAACAATTAATAAATCTATTTTCCAATTTGTACGGGATTGCAAACCTGAAAAAATAAAAAGAGCAACCCTAGTTAAACCAATAGAACAAGGAGGGCTGAAACTCACCGATATTACTGCTCTTATACATGCTAATAAGGCCAGTTGGGTCAAAAGATTAACAGACATATACAATAAAAGACAGTGGACAATTTTCTATCAGAATGCATTCAATAAATATGGTGGAAATCTTGTATTTGAACGTGCATTTAATGAAAAACATATTGTTTCCAATTATAAAATAAAAGTACTGACAGTACTGGTGTGACGATGCTTTTGAAGAGGATTGATATAAACGCATCTTTTTAAGTTTATCTGCATCACCACAATTGTGTATGTGGTTACGAAAATTTTGGGTAGGGAAAAATGGGTACGACCATTTTGGGTACAAAAATTATGCCAAAAAAAAAATTGGGTACGAGAAAACATTTGGTTACGAAAAAAACTGGGTTGGAAAAAAATTGGGTACTCAAAAAAATTTTGGGTACGAGCAAAAATTTGGGTACGAAAACAATTGGGAACGAAAAATGTAGGGTACGAAAAAAAATTGGGGGTACGGGTAAGTAGTACCCGTGGGGAACTTGATTCATTCAGCGAAACTGGGAGGCGGGTTACATTGGGAAGCGAACAACGACAACAAGCAAGGCATGGTATTGTAATGCGCATGGGGGTTAGAGGGTTAGGTTTAGGGTTAGTGTTAGGGGTCGGGTTAGGGTTAGGATTAGCCTAAACCCATACATTAACCATAACCCGACCCCTAACACAAACCCTTACCCAGGGTTATCTTCCCTATAACATGCCTCGCTCGTTGTAATCGTCCTTTTCCCGGTTACATTCTCGATCAAATATGACAAGAAATATCTTTAAAAAGATATTCGACGTGTATTTGCTGTACCACTTATCTTAAAAAAATGTTCTGTTACAGTAAAACGTTTGTGGGTTATAACATTACGTTTCAGCATTTAAATTCAAAACTTGACATGCTCTTTAATTACACCATACTCTTTAATTTCACATGTATATCATACCAAACTTTATATTTGGTTGTTCCCTTTAATGATGCTATGTGTACGGGCGTGATTTCACATGCCCATGTGCATGAACATATAATTGGTCTCTTTTGATTATTGTTTTTTCTCTAATTCAATAAGCTTAGGCATGTTTGTTCGTTAAGTACGGCAATAATTTCATGATGATTCCCGAAAGTAGGTATGAGCACATATTCGTAAGAGCACTTGAATACGTGAGATCGCCCATGAACACATGGTAAGGTTAACTAAATCTCCGCGATATGACCTAATATGTGTTAAAAACAGCAAACAATATCCAACAAACGAATGAATTATCAAACATAGAAAGTGCACTGATGTGGCTCTGTAATTTCTGTTTTAAAAGTGTATTAAATATGCAAAATGAGAAAGCACGCATAAGAGCGAGTTTCACAGATGTCTTCCGGCTATTATGCTGTTTATATACCATAGTCGCTACAACGTTTACAAACGGCAGGTTCGAAATAAATCGTTTTCTTTACACTCATGATCACGTTGAAAGTAAATTATACACGTTTTAAATCGCAATTTATTTACTGAATCACGACAAATACAATACAGAAAATGCATAGTTGTTTCATTGATCTATAAACATATAATGGATTGAATATAACTGATTAAAAATTAACTAATATTAAATCTTTCCCATGAATATGTTGTCCTATTTATAACTGAGCTTCCTATACCTTTATCAATGATAATTAGCGAGGTGTGCCGATTAGAAAAATCAAGCTATCTCAATCGGACTGGCTCGGTCTTTTACATAGGTCGCCATTGTGAAGATTTTTTTCATGGTATGATAACTTAGACGAGCAGCTTCGCAGCATCGTCAAATATATTCCTCAGTGATGTCATTATCTCTTGGAACAAGATTAAATAAAAAGAAATAGAAGGGCATGTAAATAAAACGATTAAATGGAATAACTCGATGATAAAAAAAACACAACACACCTTCTTTTATCTAAACACATTGATATATACGACTTTAGGTCCAAAACCTATTATACATTTGAAGCTTTGAAAAACCTTTATGAAATACCCCCAACCGATTATCTTAAATATTACACACTAACCAAGAGTATCACAATAGCTTAAAAACAACTACTATATCAAATGAATTGTGTAAATTTCAATTATAACACATTACTTGAAAAGGTACAAAAATCAAAAACAGTGTGTAAATATTTATATAATGTACAACAAACCTTAGAAGAAAATAAAAAACAAACAATAAAAGAAATGGGAAGACATGATGTCCCCCTATGAACAAAGAAAACTGGAATCATGCTTATTTAACACCATTTAAAGCCCCCATATATAATACTTGCCGCAATTTTCAATATAAGATTTTACCGTGCATACTACCAAATAATTCATATTTGTATACACATGTAAATGTTATCTAACATCTTATCCTTATGACATTTTACATATTTAATAGCAAATCAAAAGGCGAAAGGCCAAATATTGAGACCTTTAACAATGCTCTAAGAATGACAATGCTGTTTGTAAAACATGCATGCCCCCCATGTGGGCTGTCAGTTGTAGTGGCAGCCATTGTGTGAATATGTTTTTGTCACTGTGACCTTGACCTTTGACATAGTGACCTGAAAATTAATAGGAGTCATCTGCCAGTCAGGATCAATGTACCATTGAAGTTTCATGATCCTAGGTGTAAGTACTCTTGAGTTATCATCCGGAAACCATTTTACTGTTTCGAGTCACTGTGACTTTTACCTTTGATCTAGTGACATGACAATCAATAGGGGTCATCTGCCAGTCATGATCAATGTTTCTATGACGTTTCATGATCCTTTGCGTAAGCATTCTTGAGTTATCATCCGGAAACCATTTTACTGTTTCGAGTCTATGTGACCTTGACCTTTGACCTATTGACCTGAAAATCAATAGGGGTTATCTGCCAGTCATGATCAATATACCTATGACGTTTCATGATCCTAGGCCTAAGCATTCTTGAGTTATCATCCGGAAACCATTTTACTAGTTTGAGTCACTGTGACCTTGACCATTGACCTAGTGACCTAAATATCTCTAGGGGTCATCTGCCAGTCATGATCAATGTACCAATGAAGTTTCATGATCCTAGGCCTAAGAATTCTTGAGTTATCCTCCGGAAACCAATTTACTATTTCGAGTCACTGTGACCTTGACCTTTGACCTAGTGACCTGAAAATCAATAGGGGTCATTTGACAGTCATGACCCATGTACCTATGAAGTTTCATGATCCTAGGCCTAAGCGTTCTTGAGTTATCATCCGGAAACCATCTGTTGGACGGACGGACCGACAGACCGACATGTGCAAAACTATATACCCCCTCTTCTTCGAAGGGGGTCATAAAATTATATTAGAAATGCAAATTGCCTTAGAAAAAGACAAAATTGGTCAACATACTAAAATGGCACTATTTTGCAATAACTTATTAAAAGAACTCTCTGATTATACTCCTTTAATTGACGTTTCGGCATAATGCCGTTATCAAAACAATGGAAATTATATGTTAACTACAGTTTTACGTCTTTTGACTGCACAATTTAAATAACAAAGAAAATGTTTTTAAACGTCAAATGACGATGCACATGATGACGTCATCAATAAAGTTATATAAAATGGCGCCAAAAATGTCAAAATATACACTTACATATTTTGTCTCAATTTTATGTTAAATGTGTGCTTTATATATTTAATAAGTTGATATTTTACAATAAAACAATCATCATCATATTTAATTATAATTTACCTAAACTTGTTATCATAAATTAAATAGGTTAAACTTATTTAATGAATTTAATTATCAGAGAGTTATAATTATTAAATATCCCTTAGGATAATTCAACTGAGCTCATTAAAAGAATCTTGCCTATATCCCCGACATTATAGGATGCTTTTTTTATCTTTTTATTTAACCCTCTAAACTTTTTTCTTTATTCGTGTGAAATTTTGTGAAATATGTCAAATATTGCGGGCCTTTTGCTATTTATTTGTTTTACTTTTATTTTGATTTTTTTTTTAAATTTATTTATCAATGCTACAACTCTCTTATTATTAAACCTAGCTTTTCTCCTCTCCTTTAGCCTCTTTAGAAAACATAGCAACATAGCATCGTCTTAAAAATATTTTTTCTGGTAGAGCTAACAATGTTAAGCAATACCATGTTAATACCTAAGCAAATAGGTTTTTCTTAGTATATACATAAAACACGTGTATTTGCAGACATAGTCAATACATATGATACTTGAGTAAATGTAAGAGACCAAAATGTTTTTTTGCTTCATATGTTTATTCATGTTGTAATAGAGATGTTTGTTGAAAAAAAAATGATTCCCAGTAACACGCATGTCATCATATAAGAAAATGAGCATAGCAAAGGAAGAATTGTTTAAAAAGAAAGAATGTGTTGAACTGAGTTTGAATAATTGCTGTGTACTTTTAATTGAACAATACAATAAAACAATGAAGTCACTTGGAAATCAATTTGTTTCAACAGATATTTACATGAACGCAAACAACTGTCTATATGCACGTGTAAATCGTTGTATGCATTAAGCTTCCAAAATAATTGCATTTAAAGTATGGAATGTTTTATGGGACAATTTTATGCTCAAAACAAAAAAATCAAAGCTTTAAATAGTAACAATCTTAACTTGGATGTTTTTTTCGTTTCCAACATCAAACATGTCATATTCATCACTTTTCTTCATGTCATCCGGCAAATGAAAGTCGTGTTGGCATTTCTAAGGGAGACAAATCTGGAATCGTTTCCAACTCACTTTGACCAACATCCGAAAAATGTTCCCTTGTTGCAAACTTTTCCTTTAGTTTCCTGTTTTCTCTCTGCAGCTCTTTAATCAAAGACTTTGCATGTTTTCTCAGATCTTATTGAAGAAATTTCAAATCCTCATTTTCTTTTCGTCTGTCTCCGGGAGAATATCACTCGCTCCACTGGCACCCCTTAATGCACCGGACGCACCAACTCGGCACTCATGTTCTGTTTACGTCGCAGCAACATGCCTATCAAGGAATTGTTTTCCGTCATCGTGTTGTATATACTGTCTTCCAGTGTCTGAGATTGTTCCCAGGCGGGGACGGCACTCATTTCCGGTGCAGGTTCAATGGTGTTTGGCATGGACTGGTCTGATAGAGCTTGAATCACTGGTCTTCAGTGGTCTTGTGTTGTGGGGGAGGCCGGAGTACCCGAAAGAAACCCCGTCTGTCCGGTTAAGTGACCCCCAACCAAACCCATATTCTTCCGGGAACGGGGATTTCACCCGAGTCGCCTATGTGAGAATGAGTGTTCCAACCACCTCGCTAACAGGACAGACTATTATGCTTTTCGAAAGACGGAATTCGCATTGTCATGTCTGTTTATTGTTAAATATAGGAAACATATAGACTCGCTATTTTTGTATTTGTGTCTGAATGGACACGACTCCCCAAAACATTTGAAAGAATTCACAAGGTCAATCCGCATGCCTTGTTATCTTAACGGGTATGCATGTATTTAGACAACACAGTGGCGGATCCTAATAATAAATGAATTGTTGACAGCAAAAATTATCTAAACTACTTGTTGAAAATTACTAAAGTAAAAATAAAGTATTGAAGGCATATGATATAATTAACAGAACACACGGATAAATAAGAGTATTAAATATATAATAGTTTAAAATTATGAGTCTACCATAATTCAATAAGTGAAAAGTATGTCTACAGTCCTCTTTCGTATCACAAATACTTCTTCAGTGATGATGGTAAAACACGTTGTTCTGAACCATAATACACATGCAGTTATTGAAATGAGTTATCTAATTTTCAACCGACACAAATATTGTTGCATGGTGTACATTTCATATTAAGTAGAAATTTATCAGCAGGGGTGTCGGCATTTGATGCGTCTTCTGAGTAACGTTGGTAATCGATTACCTTTTTGACTTTATACATGAACTTCAAAGTATCATTACAGTGGGCCCAGAAGGAAAAGTGCATACACCGATTTGTAGAACTTCCGCTAAAAAAGCTGTCAAGTAAATTTCTTGGCAAACACAGAATCACTAGCTAAAGAGCGCAGTTACATAACCCAACGTTTATCATCCCACAACGTTCACAAGCCTTGGCAAGCGCGACTGTGTCGACGAAGAATTTTCATAGCCAGAATATGCTTCTTTCGCGCAGCATTGAAAAAAGGCGTTACATCGTAATCTTAAGAAACATTACAATCAACGTTGACATTTATAAGTTTCTTGATGCAGAGTTGATACCCAGATGATAGATTAAGATGTATTGCCGTGATGGGTACTGGATATTTTTTTCAGGGGCGTGTTTGGATCTACCAGGACTGTCCGAAGTTCTTCAATGTCATTTTCTGTTTCAGCACCACGTAACCTTCCCTTCGGTTATCTTAATTGTTTTGCACGATAAAATGAAGCCATTCAGTGTATCTAAACAGATGGTGTTTTTTTTTCAACCTAAGACTGCAAAACCTAAGTGATTAAGACTGAAGAGATGCATGAGTTGATGATTTTATTAAATTGGAAAAGAAAGAAAACTTCAGTCTATAAAATTTTAATGTTGTTAAAAAAAAAACTATATAATTTATTGATATTGAATGGAAGGCTAAACTTCCAAATATGAAAAGGAAAAACACATGATAATGCTTTTAAACAATAATGTTTTCTCGAAAGTACATTTGGAGATTCTGCATCCGAATAAGCTCAACCTTTTTTTTACATATACATGTACTTTACTTCACTAATGACTTGTAAAATTAAGATATCAAAGCGCTGAAGGCACTGTAGGTTTTCGCTGTAAAATGTCGTCCTTGCTTAGCTTGTGCGCATTGCACAGACTAATCAGTATGCACAGGCTAATCTTATTTGACATGCATTAAGCCCCGTTTCCTGAAAGCAGCCAATATGTACAGATTTCAATGATAAACACTAGACTGGTCAATCTCCTCTTACAAGCTGTTAAACACTATTAGTCATATAAACCCTCTGCAGTGTACCAGTGGTGAACTATATACAGGCAAATGTGTTGGTTATCTTTCCTAGCAGACGCTCTATATAGCAATTGTCGTCTGCTGCAACAGGCAGTGGTTGTCTTTCCATACCGTACCTAAGGCTTCTAAGCACATACTGATTTGCAAAATATGGTCTGTAACATTAGTGTGAGCTAATGCTTACACTAAAAATTACTATTTTATAAATAAAGATTGACCTACTGGTTTAACACGATAAAAATCATTTAAACATGTATGACAATCAACAACCATCTGAGTCTGATAACGAAATCGGAACATTTTACAAGGAGTAAAGAACCTCGTACTTCTGGGTTGAGATTAAACATAAGGAACTACATAATTAATAATGAATTTTTGGAAATATTACTCTTTTAATGTGGAAGTATGTCTGTCTCATAGACTTCAAGTTTGTATAACATGTGTTTCCTTCACTGTTTATCTAAATCTAACCGTATGCCATCTAAATCTAACCATCTGACATAAAAATTAGTTACATATGCCAATTTACAGTACAGTTAAAATGTATTTATAAGAATATAAGTATCCCTTATTCTCATAGTTTTGTCTCTTCTTAAAGATTCGTGACTTTAACGAAAAACCCTAAAAAAGTGCCTTTTTTCATTTTTAGAAGTTGTAAGTTATTTGATGGTTATCCATTACTACATGTATAACGACGATCATTCTCATGATTTCCGGTGTTCATGGGAAAGTTGGTAATGTTTATTCAAGGGTGATACTATTATTTTAAAATTACGTTACACACGATTATGTTAGTTTGTTTATGGATTAAAAGTAGGTTTATCAAATGTTTTATATACCGCTTATGTTTGAATATAATGTTAACATATTTTAAGAACAACGCGAGCATGAGTTTCTTTTTTTCCATTAAGATACTATTTTTTAGAACAAGCACATGCGCATAATAACAAATACTAGCAACCAATCAGAAGGGCCTATATTATGAGAACCATTGTACATGATACATATTACTATAAGGAGCTAAGTCTAGCCAGTATTTTGTCAAAACAATTCCGATTAAAATGCAGTTTTCGTTGTAATGTCCAAGAATACACATTTAACTATAGACTGACATATAACAAATGCGTGTTTTTGTATTTGTTCACTTAAGAAATTCGTATGTACTCATTAAGAGGGCCGATACTAGGGAAAGACATGCTACAGAAAGATTTAGTAAAATGACAAACACTCATTAAAAGAACGCCATGAACATATACAAAGTAACATTTTACATAATAGAGTTGAGAAAAATAAAAACACTTAAAAAATTCCACTGTATTGCGAGTAGTAAGAATACCAGCATAATAATTTTTACCTTATTAATATATGCGTATCCTAAAATATATATAAATATTTATCTTATTGCAATACACCTTTTTCAGTTGTCAACTTATCATGAAGAAAAAACAC
The DNA here is from genome assembly GCF_020536995.1 of Dreissena polymorpha. Taxonomy (NCBI): domain Eukaryota; kingdom Metazoa; phylum Mollusca; class Bivalvia; order Myida; family Dreissenidae; genus Dreissena; species Dreissena polymorpha. Next base: position 43,609,588 of record NC_068356.1, on the reverse strand, counting down.
TTTTTTTTAATTATTATTTGTCCTTGTCTAGCATGCATATTTGATTAACCATTTGTCTTAGTAATTTAAATGACAATACATAACTGTATTGATTTCCGTAATTTGTATATTTTGCATCGCATGTAAATTAGCAGAAAATCAAGTCTTCACTAAGCTCAGAATAAAACAATAAACACAATCAGACAGCTGATTTTCAATATTGAGTAATTCGCCCATTTTAAAACACTGTTCACACTTTCTGAAATATCTATTGTAAATGTACGAAGATATTTCATAAGTCATGGTGAACTATTTTAATCAGGCCTTACAAATGTTTTTGTTTTGCTTTCAATGACCCTAATATTTTAAATCCTAAACTTGTTTGAAATTCCAGATTGGGTTTAGGATCATTTTCATACCTTCGATCATATAAGCTTCGTTTACTGCTACACTATAATGAAAGAAATATTACGTAGGAGTTGGACGATTTCTGTTTTTGAATATCTTAGATAAAAGGAAAATAACTCATGTGTAGTACAAAGATGTGAAGTAAGAAATGAATAAAAAATTTGTCTGGCATTAAATGATAAAGTTTTATCACATTTATTCAACAATTGCAGTTATGCCTATGATATAAAAACATATTAACAATACAACCAAAATGTTGAATAGGAAATCAACAACACAATACTTGTTACACAATACGTATGCAATGATACATTTAATATATAACGGTAATATTTATATCCTTGCACAAACTAAAAAAATGGATTTAGTTTTATTAACACTTTACTTATGATATAAATATATTCTATAAATCACATTAAAAGAAGAATTTTACTTGATCATCAAAAACTGTTGGCAAACAACATGTAAATGATGGTTACCACAAAAACACAATATCGTGCACTATAATAAATGTAATGAAATAAGACAAATGTCATTTATTTTTAAAAGGATAAGCACAAAATACATGTTTCAATTAATTTGCGAGGTGAAACGAAGTTCAGAATATACTAAAAACAAATATACATAATATTAATTTACAAACACTTTTAAAAACTTAAATGTTGTTGACTTTTGGATAATCATTATGGGAAGTGTTTTCAAACGCAGTCTATGAAACTCTCCCTTTTACAAATTAACATCAATTTTTCTTACTGTCTCTTAACAAAGCAAGAATACATGTAATTGTCCCTTAAACAAATAACCAGTAAATTTAACACAATTAAAAAAGAGGCATTTTGAAATAAGGCCAACAAAAACTTTGCAAACATATTGTTTTAACAAAACAATGATGCACAAATAAATTCAGTTGTACGTTTCTTTAGTTTTGTCAGATGTATGATTTAGTGACCCTGTAAATGTGTTCACATTTTGAACCAATACAATGAGCATGATTTACATGTCCTCAAATTAGAAATTATGCATATCTACATTGTATAACAAGCAAAGAATAAATTGAAGGGAATCAATGTGTTGAAATTTGTTTTGAATAATTGTGAAATCTGTTTGCGTGTGTGTTCTTGTTAATGAACAATATACATGAAATAATAGTCACTGAGAAATCAACATGTTTTAACACATATCTATATGAACGCAAACTACTGTCCATATGCCCTTTAAAATCTATGTTTGCATAGCGCTTCCCAAAAAATTACACATAAAGTCGGATATACATGTAAAGGGCAATAATATGCAAAAAACAAAAAAGCAAAAGCTTAGCTGACTAACAATCATTACTTTGTTGATTTTCCCTTTCCAATATCAAATGAGTCACATTCATCACTATTCTCCATGTCATCCGTCAAGTTAAAGTCAAAAGTTGGCATTTCTAAGGGAGGCAAATCTGGTATCGTCTCCAACTCACTTTGACCAACATCAGAAAAAATAGTCTCCCTTGTTACAAACTTCTCTTTCAGTTTCCTGTTTTCTCTCTGCAGCCCATCCAACTCTTTCATCAAAGACTTAACATGTTTTCTAAGATCTTCATTATGAAATTTTAAATCCTCATTTTCTTTTCGTCTGTCGGCCACTCCACGAGAGAATACCACTCGCTCCACTGGCACCCCGGAATGCATCGGATGCAATAACTCAGCACTCGTATTCTGCTTACGTCGTAGTAACATGCCTATCAAGGAATCGTTTTCTGTCAGCGTGTGGTATATACTGTCCTCCAGTGGGTGAGATTGTTCCCACGAGGGGACGGCACTTATTTCCGGTGCAGGTGTACTGGTGTTGGGCATGGAATGTTCTGACAGTGCTTGACTCACTGGTCCCTGAAAGAAACACTATTTTTGAAATAAGAGAAACTTATATTTTCTTCTATGTTATAATTTAGTGGTTGGTAAAAATATCCCTTTCACACCTGAAACAAAGCATTTAAACCCCAAACTACAGAGCACAATACCTGCAACAATGTCTGAGAGCTTTTATCGCAGTACTGTCGCCGGTTTGTCTTGATCTGCAGAAGCTGCGCCCGGCGGTGTCGGTCATAAAGTTTGTCTGTCTGCTTCAGGTGGTGGGCGTGCTGCAACCTCAGCGACTCTAGTGCCTGCGTGTACCGTGTCGCCTGCATGGACTCAAGAAGGAACTCTGCAGGGGAAATAACAGTCAGGAGGAATCACACAGTCATGGGGAATCACAGAGTCAGGAGGGGGGAACCGCAGTTTAAGGGGAATCACACAGTCATGGGAAATCACACTGTCAGGGGGAGGGGGAATCACACAGTCAGTGGAAATCACACAGTCATGGGAAATCATAGTCAGGGGGAATCACACAATCAGCGTGGGAATCACACAGTCAACGGAAATCACACAGTCAGGGGGAATCATATAATCAGGGGGAATCACACAGTCAGGGAGGGATCACACAGTCAGAGGGAATCACACAGTCAGGGGGAGGGGGAATCACATAGTCAGCCAGAATCACACTGTCAGGGGAGGAGGTATCACATAGTCAGCGGGAATCACACTGTCAGAGGGAGGAGGAATCACATAGTCAGCGGGAATCACACAGTCAGGGGAGGGGGAATCACATAGTCAGCGGGAATCACACAGTCAGGGAGATTCATATAGTCAGGGAGAGTCACACAGTCAGGGGGAATCACACTGTAAGGGACACTCACATCATCAGGGGGAATCACACAGTCAGGGGGAATCATACAGTCAGGGGGAATAACACAGTAAGGGGGAATAACACTGTCAGGGGAATCACAAAGTCAGGGGAGAATCATTATGTCAAGGGATTCACAAAGTCAGGGGATTCACACAGTCAGGGGTGAATCATTCTGTCAGGGCTTATTATCACAGTTTAGGGGGAATCACACAGTAAGGGGGGAATCACACAGTCAAGTGGGGTGCACACATGACATCTTCCAAAGAATATTTTTACTCACATATTTCTTACGTAGTATTGAAAATAGGAACAAATAAAATTCCAGAGACATTATCAGAATGTATTGTTAACCGTTTATTTAAGGCAAGTGACTTTGTGTTTAAAATACGAAACATGCTTGTTTAAGATTAGTGAATGTGGGGACAGAAGGGGTACAGAAGGCTTCTTGTTCCTGAGCCAACCCTGATCCAATAGTACCCAAAGTAAAAAGGGGGACAATGCGGGGTACAGGAGGCTTCTTGTTCCTGAGTCAACCATGATCCAATAGTACTCAAAGTAAAAAGGGGGACAATCCGGGGTACAGGAGGCTTCTTGTTCCAGAGTCAACCCTGATTGAAATAGTACCCAAAGTAAAGCACTATTACTATGCACATAAATTTAAATAAGCCTCACTCTGGGTAAACTGGGCTTTATGCATGTGTGTACAGTGTCGTCCCAGTTGAACCTGTGCAGTCCGCAAAGGCTTTCCTCTGTAATGAAATTGTTTGTTTAATGGAAGTCTTTTCTTCACAAAAATCAAGTCTAGGGGGAATGTGTTTTCCTTGATAAGCCTGTGAGGACTACAATGGCTACTCTGGGTTGACAGTTACTTGATTGTGAAGAAAAAGCAAAATCACAAAACATCAGATCATCTGTTAAGCATTAAGCAAGCACCCACGTGGTAGTTAATCTCATATCAAACAATGTTCTGAAAGCATAATATGTCTGACGTGTTATTTCGCCCATTAAGTCTTTATTAACAGTTCAGTAAGGAAGATTATACAATCTAAGACAAACAGTTTTTACTTTCTCAACCTGTGACATTGTTTGATATAAGTACCATGTGCTTGTTTACTAAATGCTTTGCTGATCCAGTTCTAATTTAACCTACTCTGGGAAAATAGGGCTTTATAGGGCATGATAGGCCTTAAAAGTCGTCTAAAATTAGCAGAGGCTAATAACGGGTGAAACATTTTGCTACATGTATTATGGTATTTTTTTTATTTAAAGGAAGTCTCTTCTTGGCAAAAACCTGTTTAGGCAGGAAGTGTCATCCCTGATTCACTTGTGTGCACAGGCTAATCAGGGACGACATACACACATGCATTGAGCAAGGTCTTCCCATAGTGAGGCCATAATTTTATTCTTAAGACATATATACCAGCAGCTCTGTTGTGACAAGCAATAGCCTCATCAAATTTTCCAGCTTTGATCAACGAGTCTGCCTTGCGACCTTGCTGGTGCGCCTTCAAACAACAGAAAGTAGAGATAAATAAGAGCTGTCAGAGGACAGCGCGCTTGACTATTCAAGTGCTTGACAGTATAACGTAAGCCATCATGGGGAAATTGTTCATATTCAATAATTTATTAGACGATGTTTCAAAAATAAAAAAAGGAAAAAAAAATATTTATTTTTTTTGAGGGGGGGGGGGAGAGGGGGGGTATAATGTGGGGTGTGGTAATTTATAAGATGATGTTTAAAAAAAAAATTTTTTTTAGGGGGGTGGGGGGGTAGGGGGGGGGGGGGAAGGAGGGATTCTGGTAGGGGCGTGGGGTATTGTTTGGGTGGAATCCATTGTGGTATTCAGGTAAGTGTTGTTTTGTCAAAGTAATAATAAAATGTGATCATAAATAAAGAAGTTATGGCAATTTAAGCAAAATGTTTAATTATCTAAGTGTAAAAGGGGCCATAATTATGTAAAAATGCTTGATACAGTGGTCTGCTCTTGTTTATAGGTTGGGGTCATGTTGGTTAACAAGTATGCAACATATAAAAGCAATATGTCAAAGGATATAGGAAATATTTGGGGTAGTACGCAAACTTTAACATAGATTTATCAATAATATGCATTTTCTAAGTATAAAAGGGGCAATAATTTTGACAAAATGCTTGATGGAGTTGTCTGCTCTTGTTTATAGGTTGGGGTGATGTTGGTAAACAAGTATGCAAAATATAAAAGCAATATGTCAAGGGACAATGAAAATAAATGGGGTAGTACGAAAACTTAAACATTTGCTGCATATTCTAAGTGGAAAAGGGGCCATAATTATGACAAAATGCTTGATAGAGTTGTCTGCTCTTGTTTAAAGGTTTGGGTCATGTTGGTAAACAAGTATGCAAAATATGAACGCAATATGTAAAGGGAGAAAGAAAATATTTGGGGTGGTACGAAAACTTTTAACATTTGCACGCAGACGCTAACGCTAACGCAGACGCCGGGGTGAGTAGGATAGCTCCACTATATATATTTCATATATAATAGTCGAGCTAAAAAGCACAAAAACAAAATGAGCTTCACTCTATGAAAAGAGGGTTTAAAGCATATTCATAAAATGTCATCTCTTATAAGCCTGTGTGAACTTCCCAGGCTAATCTGGGATGACACTTTATGCACATGCATTCAACCCTGTTTTTTTCAGAGCACGACTCCAATGTTAATCACACATTCAAATTACTCTTGTGCCATAAGTAAAACGTCTGCTGTGTAATTTAAATCACAATATGCAGAAAACAATTTTTGTTGTAAGGACATCTGCAAAAATATATGTTTGAAAATGTATAGCGTATTTTGAATTTTTAGTGACTTTGATTATTGGTGATCGTTTCATCTTCATGAAAAACTCTACTGAACCTTTGTACAAAAAGGGGCATAATCCTTTTAAATAACTGCTCAAAGTTATAGGTCTTGGTCAGTGAATGTTCATAAAGAACCATTTCACTATTATGAAACTTGTTAAGCAAGCTTGTTCATGTACAATGACCCCCATACACATGTGCAAACTTAAGTTTAACACTTTTTATGTAAGCTCTATTGTATCAAAGCTTATTGAGACACTCTTTAGTCCCTTTCAAGGGAAGAACCAGTACTTAATGTTAACAGGAAATAATGAGGACACTCCCTGATTAAAGATGTAAATGTCAATCCCAGGACCTAATGATAGCTAGGTAGACAGGATATCAACAGTGCTACAGCTAGGATTTGAAAAGGGCAAGGGGGTTTACTCTGTCGAAAGGGCACTGTCAATGAAAAGAATTTTGTCAAAAGGGCACTGTTGAGCGAGCGGTCGTATCTGGAATGCTCCCTGTTGCATATTTATTTTTATGTTATTAACAATTAATAAAATATATTATTTCCATTACTATTAAATCATGCAAATAAAATGTCTGCAATGAGGAATACATAAATTACAATGCTATAAGAGATACATGTATATAAATTATAATATGTACTTAAAAAAAAACTTTTTTTTTAATAATAAAAGGGCAGGGCGGAGCATTGAGTGGGCAGGGCGGGCCATTGGGTGGTCAGGGCGGAGCTTCGAGGGCAGGGCGGGGCGCCCTTCAATTTAAGCCTAGCTGGAGTACTGATATATGTCAATTCAATACCTGTAAACATATGTGCTGCATGTGTAATGCAAACAATTTAAACTTCAGAGCATGATTTGTTTTTAAAGGGGAAAATTTTTGCTAAATTGCATGTCAGATTTATGGAACATTGTCAGTGACCTCACACAATCACCCGAACCAACTGTGATGATTAAATAGAATACAGGTACTTGAAATAGAAACAGTGATACAAAGATGTTGAATGTTGACCTAAGATTACATGCATTACGCATATAGACGCATACCCGAACATTTGTGTTTTTATTACATAATGATAATTAATGTCACTTATTACATTGTCATTAATGTATTCCTTATTGTAGACATTATATTTGAATGGTTTAATAATAATGGAAATAATATATGCTATTTAATGGTTTAATAATAATGGGAATAATATAACAATTATTTATAACCTTTTAATTAACATGCAACAATAAGCATTCCAGAAGCGACTGGGCGCTCGAAAGTGCCCTTTTGACAAAATACTGCGCCTTGAAAGTGCCCTTTTGACAAAATACTGCCCCTCGAAAGTGCCCTTTTGACAAAATACTGCGCCTCGAAAGTGCCCTTTTGACAAAATACTGCGCGCTCGAAAGTGCCCTTTTGACAAAATACTGCGCCTCGAAAGTGCCCTTTTGACAAAATACTGCACCTCGAAAGTGCCCTTTTAACAAAAAAATACCCCCTGCCCTTTTCAAATCCTAGCTGGAGCACTGAATAATGGTTTGTTAATGGTCATCTGACTGATCCAATGTTTTAACTGCCAAGTTTTTGTTGGAAAATCGAGATCATAAGTTTTTAAGTCCAAATTTAGTGCTTCATTGTACATGTTTATAAAGAAGTAATTTTTTTGCAATATAAAGAAAATATTTGTTATAATTTGTATAATTTTTAAAGTACACATTTTTTTAAATTGTGACCATAATGTTAATTTTACATCAACACATTCTAGCAGTTAATAAACAGTGCATCGGTGCTTATTGTAAATGGTGTGTATAATTCAAAAACAAGCAAAAACTATACTGAATGTAGCAAGAGCTGTCTCCATTGAAAGACATATGCCCCCAAAAAAACTTTTTCGAAACCTAAATGCAGATTTCGAAACCTTAACGCAGACCCTTCGTTCAAGGTCAAGGTCAAAGGGGTCAACATTTGTGTGCGTATGGAAAGGCCTTGTCCATATACACATGCATACCAAATATGAAGGTTACATCTGAAGCAACATAGAAGTTATGCGCATTTTTAGAGCGGAAACGCAATTTTTGGATGATTCAAGGGCCGTAACTCAGAAGTGCCTGGGTAAATTTGGATGATTAGCAAACATAACCTAGATTGTATTACCTTACACATTTTCAGGTTTTTTTCTGCCTATTTTGGGAAAAGGAGTCTGACCAAATTGGGAATTTTTTATCGACAAAATTGTCCATTTTGGGAATTTTTGCTTCGATGAAACAGCTCATTTTGGGAAAACATTGTGAATTTATCATGCTTAAATAAGTCAGTGGTTTAACAAATAAATTTGTTTTCATTTATTATTTTGTCTTCTTTATATAAACACATGCAATATTCGGCATTTTCAACGTTTATGCAAGTACTGCAAATTTGTTTTTCAGTTACAGTTACATTCTGAGATAAGAACTGTACAGTCAAACACTTATAGCAGATATTTTTGACCAAAACAAACACTGGTTAGTCACACAAGTTACAGCATAATTTTTCTCTGATTTCTGTTTTTGAAAGCATCACACAGCTCCTCGGAATGTGCTGCGTAATGGGGAGCACAGCAGGTTCATGATGCTGAATCCTTGCTCAACCACAGCAGTGCTTTTGAAATAATACACAACAGCTGGACGAGTTGGAACATTAATAATCTAATAATCATAAGTCAAAAGACAATTCTTTCTAAAAAAAAAAATTTGTTTTTTTGTTGTTTTTTTTAAATTGGGAAAAAAAATTAAATTTCGGTTTGGGATCGGGTCCGTTTGCTTTGGGAACGCCTCCGTTTTCTGGAGGCGCAGGCAGTGCTGAAAAACCCCTGATTTTAATGACGTTTGGTGAAGATTCGATAACAATTGCTTGAGTTATGTAGCGGAAACGAGAAAAAAATCAATTTTTTGATGATTCAAGGGCTGTTACTCAGGAGTGTCTAGGTTAATTAGACTGATTATCGAACTTGACCTAGATCTAATGACTCTACACATTTTCATGCAGTGAGGCGAAGATCCTATGATATTTGCTTGAGTTATTGAGCAGAAACGAGAAAAAAAACAATTTTACGATGATTCAAGGGCCGTTACTCTCTAGTGTCAAGGTCAATTTGGCCGATTATCGAACTTGATCTAGATGTTATAGCCTCACACATTTTCATGAAGTTTGGTGAAGATCCTATGACATTTGCTCGAGTTATTGAGTGGAAACAAGAAAACCCCCAATTTAATGATGATTCAAGGGCCGTAACTCAGGAGTATCTGGGTTAATTTGGCCAATTATTAAACTTGACCTAGATGTTATTGCCTTACACATTTTCAATTTGCAGTTGGTGAAGATCTGATGACAATTGCTCGATTTATTGAACGGAAACGAGAAAAACCCCAATTTTACGATACATGTAATTCAAGGGATGTACTCAAGGGTGTCTGGGTGAATTTGGCTGATTATCGAACTTGACCTAGATGTTATTGCCTTACACATTTTCATGAAGTTTGGTGAAGATCTATGGACAATTGCTCAAGTTATTGAGCAGAAACGAAAAAAAACCAATTTTACGATGATTCAAGGGCCGGTACTCAAGAGTGTCTGGGTCAATTTGGCAGATTATCGAACTTGACCTTGATGTTATTGCCTTACACATGTTCATGAAGTTTGGTGAAGATCTGATGACTATTGCTTGACTTATTGAGGGGAAACTAATCTAATCCGGACAGAAAGACTAACCAGGCCTTTTCCGCCCTATGCCACGGGTCCGAATTTCGGCCCCATTCCCAATGCAAATCTGGTTGTTTTTTTCCCAATTGAAAAAAAAAATCCCAATTCCCCCCCCCCAATTTTTTTTTTTTTAACCTGTAATTAAATAAGTTAACCTGATCCAGTGTAGACAATAGAACAATATTGCATAATTAAATTATCTGTTGCCTTGTATTGTTTTAAAAACAGTAAAATATGTTAAATTGATTATTTAAGACTTTCCTTATTTGCCCCAAAATCTGGTGTTGCGCACGATTTTTTTCCCCTCATAAAAGGCCAGGCCCTTTCCCCAAAAACAGATAAAAAGACCTGCACTGATCACACATGTTCATTTTATTTTGTAAAATTTTAATAATATGTTATCAAATTAGTCGTTATTTACCAGTTAATGGCTTCTTTGAAATATAAGAAACACTATTTACATGCGATTATTTTTGCCAATTGAGCCAGTTTTGCAATTAATTTTTTTCTCAAAATGGGTTTTTTCACGAAGCAAAATTCCCAAAATTCCAGTGTGGCGTTTTCCCAAAATGGAGCGGAAAAGGCCTGCTAACTGACTTACTAACTGACTATTTTACGGACATTGCGATTTTAATATGCCCCCACCAGGGCTTTTTTTCCTGACTTTGTGAAGCGGCCCTGGCCCCCTAACTTTGTGAAAAAATGAGTCGCGAACTTTTCAAAATTGTGAAAAAATAAGTTGCAATCTTTTCAAAATTGTGACAAATTGAGTCGCGAACTTTTCAAAATTGTGAAAAATTGAGTCGCGAACTTCTTAAAATTGTGAAAAACCAAGTCGTGAAATTATTAAAATTGTGAAAAACGGCCCATTTTGTAAAAATTCACGGCCATGTTAGGTTTGTGAATTGTCCTTTTCAAAATTGTGAAATGTCCTTCCATGGCCACTCATAAAGAAGGAAAAAAAGCCCTGCCCACAACCTATGTTCCGGGGGCATAAAAATTTGTATTTGATATTTTTAAATCAAACAAAATAAGTCTGTATCTATAGCACATTAATTGTTTAGATAGATCAATATTGATGTGCGACCACAACAATTATTGTTTGCACCTACAAATTGTGGTATCAACAAGACTATTGCCAAGCAATAAAAGTCCCCTACCGGCTCCACCATTGTCAGAAATTTCACCATTTTCTGAATATTTTTTTTGTTTCCATAGCAACCACAATTTTTGACATAGGAACAAAATGAAATGACGTGCATAATGTCCATATTGCCCTCTATCCATGTTCCAAGTTTCATTAAAAAATATTAGGAACTTTTAAAGTTATCGCAGGATCCAGAAAAAAACACCATTTTCAGCACTATTTTTAGTCTACATGTATTTGTTGCCATAGCAACCACCATTTTTGATGTAGGAACAAAATGAAATGACGTGCATAATGTCCATATTGCCATCTATCCATGTTCCAAGATTCATGAAAAAATATGCAGAACTTTTAAAGTTATCGCAGGATCCAGAAAAGTGTGACGGACGGAGACAAAACCATAAGTCCCCTCCAGTGAAACCGGTAGGGGACAATAATTAAGCAATTGATTTACATGCAGCATCATGTCAGTTAAAAGCAAATTGAATAAGCAAAGTCATTGAATTGATAAAATAAATTTTGTTTATGGATGGGTGCAAATTCCCTTAATACATTGGTACAGTCATAAACATTAATTAAGTGAAGGGAATTTGTTTTTATGTAATGCAATTCTCCTCACTATATACTATAAACAAATGAAGTTTCATGTTAAAATCTTGTAGCATATCTGAGATATAGCCCTGAAAAGTTACCAGTATGTCATACAAAAGCAACTAAGGGAATTAATTCTGGGTTAAAAAAGTGCAGGGTATAACACCCATGAAGTTTCACATTGAACTGTTGTATCATATTTGAGATATAGCCCTTAAAAGTACCATTATACAAAAACGATAAGGGCAATTTTAGGTTAGAGCTAAGGAAAAAAGGAAGTAGCCAAATTTCAGCGTTACAATGACAACTCTCATATAAGCTAATTTGCTCTATATACTTATGTATCATACGAGTGTACCTGTCGCTTTGTGTCACTGTGTGAGACTAACAAAGAATGAACAACAACTTAATTATTATCTTAAATGTACAAATGTATTGTTATGGTATCAACAAGCTTCGTATTGAATTATCAATCCAAACCACATTTAAATAACATATTTTTCCTCTGAAATTAAAATGCTTGAATTCATTTATTTTCATGTATTGATGGGAATGGTCCACCCATCCTTCTCCCCAAATTTTTTTACAACCCTACTTGTCAAACAAGTAGTCTTGTGCTTTTTGGCTCTCTAAAAATACATGTACTGCAATGTACTGACGTAAATTGTCACAGTTTTCCCTTTGTTTGAATGGGTCAATACATTCTAAATGTGTGCAGTAATTCAGATATACATTTTTCATTCTAAAGTACAGTTTCTACATGTAAGACTGAGTTGAACGTTTATATTTAGTCAAAACACACTGTCTTTTGCAACAAGTATGATTTCCATGCAGGTTGATTGACAGACGACAGCAACAATTTCGCACTCTTATTAAAACACGGGTCATACATGTATAGTGAATGGTGAACGCGAAGGTTGACTGATAAGAACAAATGGACTTGTATCAGCAATGTCTATCACGTGGCTGTAGAAAAACTGTGTAAATGAGTTCTTTAAATAGACATGATGAAATATTCATGTACTGGATTTAAATTGTTACCCCATAAAATTGTTATTGGCTACTGTCTTCACTTGCTATAAGTAATTAATTGCGCTCTATTTGCCTTTTCATTAGTAACAAGACTATTGCCAAGCAATAAAAGTCCCCTACCGGCTCCAACATTGTCAGAAATTCCACCATTCATGATTGTCATAATTATTTTTTGTTGTTGCCATAGCAACCAGAATTTTTGACGTAGGAACAAAATGAAATGACATGCATAATGTCCATATTGCCATCTACACGTATCCATGTTTCAAGTTTCATGAAAAAATATGAAAAACTTTTAAAGTTATCGCAGGATCCAGAAAAAAACACCATTTTCAGCAGTATTTCTAGTATATTTGTTGCCATAGCAACCAGAATTTTGACGTAGGAACAAACTGAAATGTTGTGCATAATGTCCACATTGCCATCTATCCATGTTTCAAGTTTCATGAAAAAATATGAAGAACTTTTTAAGTTATTGCAGGATCCAGAAAAAAACACCATTTTCAGCAGTATTTCTAGTCTATTTGTTGCCATAGCAACCATAATTTTTGACATAGGAACAAAATGAAATGACATGCATAATGTCCATATTGCCATCTATCCATGTTTCATGAAAAAGTATGAAGAACTTTTAAAGTTATCGCAGGATCCAGAAAAGTGTGACAGACTGACGGACACACAGAGCACAAACCATAAGTCCCTCCAGTGAAAACCGTAGGGGATTACAGGGCTCAACATAAACCGAAAAACCAACTTGCCCTGCCGGGCAAGTACTTAGAAAATCTACTTGCCCTGAACGTAAGGCCACTTGCCCAAACATGAAATAGCACATCAACTGTAAACCTCATATTCTTTAATAGACCAAAATGATACACCGCGAAACCCTTTTTTTTAACATTTAACAAAATGATTCCACAGTGCTCCAGCTAGCAATAAATAGAGGGGCGCTGCGCCCCTCTAAAATTTGCCCCCTTCAAAAGCGCCCCTCTATTTTTCTGTCAATTGCCCTTTTGGTCTCTAAATTCCTGTTTTCAGGCCGTATAAATCGCCAGAAACATCGACATGAATACACAGATAACACCCTTAAGTTACCGGTACATGACTGCCTGGGGCGTGTTAAGTCAACACATTGTGAAAATACAAGCCCCAAGGGCAATTTGTTATCCGATCACTAATTAACCTTTTGTTGCAGACGATAGTAACATGCTGTGAGAGATTATCTCTGAGGTCACGCTTGGTTAGGCACAATCACACTCGAATGAAATCAAATTCAGCACTATTGAAATTTTTTAACTTTTGAAGCTATGATTTTTCGTTTGCAAAAATAGTGATTTTTAATTCAAAATACCTATGTACTTACGTTTTCAATCACTCTATGATATGTAATATTAGACCTTCATGTGAGTATGATGCAATTCTTAAGAATGAAATTCTTTATACATATAAAGTAATGAGCATATACACACCATATATGAACATACTCTACATGTATTAGCAAATTTTGTAAATACTCCGATATGATTATTACATCATGACATGTATTTAAGCACTAATGTCACCAAATTGTAAATTAATGTACATGTGTTGAAATAAAAGTTCTTCTTCCTATTAAAATTTGAAAATTAATAATCTTTTTTAATGCGAATATGCAGTTAATTTTTAGTCCGAAATTACGACATGGAAAAACATATTTATGTTTGGATTTTATTTCTGAACTTTAAAACACTGTCTTCTTCGTCTTCTTCTTTTATAATATTAATGGCTATGTTCAATACTGATACATTATGGCCATGCGTGGGGGTTAAAAAGAAATAGATTGATAGGTTTCCCCGAGTTACTCAATCCACTCGGGAAAATCCTATCAACAGTGATAAAAAAAGGTGCAAAACCTTAAGCCCTTAAGACTTAAATATATACATATACAACTGTGCATGTGGTAAGAATATTAGTCAAGTTAAAAACAGGATAAAAGCAGAAACATGTGATCTAAGGAAGGAACACTGATGTAGACAGCACTGATTTAAATCCAGGGATCGTATCAGCGCTGACTACATAAGATGGAAGTGTGTTCCATTGTACAACTGTTCTTGGAAAGAAAAAAAAATTGTGGTTATCAGCTGTACTTGGTGGGCGTGAGTGTCTAATGTAAGGAGTGAGATAGTGAAGTAAAATGAGATTTTAAATGATTTTTTAATTTAAAACAAATATTTGTAACAAAATATGAATTTGATTTAATGTTGAATTGCTTAAAATTAACAAGGAAGTAAAAAGATTCTGAACATTACTGGCTTGTTACAATTGAAGTTTATTTGATACACCTGTTCAGGAAAAAAAGTAATTAAAAGTAAAATCATAATCAACAATCAATGAGAAATAAGGAAAATGTTGGTTTTATACACTTACAATGTAACATGTCTTATTGTATAAAACAAGTGAAGAGTTGATTGAAAGCCGAACAGAAACCACTAATCTCGATTTCGTTAAGTTGCTGCAAAATATACGTTAAACTAAGATCTATGGCGCAAATGTACCATTTCTCCCAAATATGTTACCAACTCTCCCTATTTTGGCATTAGGGAGAAGTGACTTCTCCCTAAATTTTGAGCCTAGCTTGACTAGCTAGACCCCTGAAGGATGGTCTAACAATGCTGTTATATGCCGCTGCCTTAGTTTCCATTTTAGAAGAATGAATGTTTCGTTTTAAGAATCCTAAGCTCTGGCATGCTTTACTACTAATTTTATTTACGTGAGGTGACCAGTTTAAAGTTGAGCTTATTGCAAAGCCAAGATAAGTGGCTTGGTTTACAACAGACAGAGGTTGATTGTGAAGAATGTAGGCTGTTTTTAATGGTTTACGGTTTCTCGTAACATGCATGATATGACATTTTTCTATGTTAAAAGACATCTTCCATTTCAGCTCCCACAATGATAGACTATCTAGATCTCTCTGAAACTGAATAGTGTCAGCCAAAGTTGTTATGGATCTGTACATGACACAGTCATCCGCAAATAGACGGACGCTTGACTTCACAGACGCAGGTAGATCATTAATGTAGAGCAGAAACAGAAGAGGCCCAAGAACTGATCTCTGGGGTACGCCAGAAATTACCGGGGCCATAGTGGAAGTTGCCACATCTACAACAACCTGTTGACTACGGTTACCAAGAAAAGCTTTAATCCAAGAGTGTGTAGTGGCCATGATGCCATAATGGGCTAGTTTCAGCAACAATCTACCGTGATGTACAACATCGAAGCAGAGCTCCAGATAAAAATTTGGTTAAATTCTTATTTACACCCTATTTTAACGAGAGCGCCGATGGCGTTAAAAGCATAGGTGCAAGATACAGGGAAGAATGGCGTCACGTGGTATAATGTAGATCGATATCGCCATCCGCGAATTTCTCAAATCAATAATTTCAAACAATTACCGACTATTTAAATAGATAATCTTTCCATTTAAATCAGTGTTTGAAACGCTTATGAAAAATAATTACCCAAGCCTTTCAAAATTTAAGCACAGACAGATCTGTATCGAACTTTTGTTTTCACAAATGAAAATAGACGCTACCCTATTCGTCTGCGTCAAGAATTTGTCGTAAAACTTGTGGTAAGCGTTAGATGCAGACGTGCACAACAGATTGAGTTCTGAATACAGATTTCTGAATGCAGATTTTTATAGAAACTCCTCACAGCAGTTACTTCCCTTGCTTCGCCCGGTCAGTGACTTCTAGTATAAGGGAGGCCACTGCGTAGGAGATTGAGATTTATAGTGCAGATAGAATTGTTTTACGAACGAAATTTGTTTTAGGTTATAAGAAGATTTTTTGACATAAAACGGTCTTAGAAAAATTCACTAAAAACGGTGTCAGCAATATTCTTGGAAGAAAACGTTAGAAAAACGTTTCCAAAAAAAAATTGTAAGAATGACCATATACTAAATTAAATAGATATTTCGTCTGATTTTTGATCAGGTAAGGCTTCATAAAGGGCAACCAATCGATGTGGATTTTTGAAATGTGGTATATACCATAAGCATAGGTGCGTAAACGCACCTATGCTAAAAATGAATTCGTATTTTACGCTCTATTATAAAAGTAATGATTCTTCAAAAATATATTACCAAATAATTGTGTATTCATGGTTTTTGACACATCAATAATTTAAAATTTTGGTTTATAGTCTTGGAAAAGCCTGGCTTTCCTTTTGTTTCTAACTGCTTTAGATTCAGTCATTTACGCAAGAGCTTATACATTCATCAATTATTGACGAAACCATGCTTTGGGTGTTTGGTTCATGAGAATCTAATTGAAAGAATGCATGCAGCGTGGATTTTTTACACTGAAATGGCTTTTTTTGCCTTCCCCGCTTCGATACACCGCTTCGGTCGACCATTATGATTTTTTATGTAAAACGCTTACTGACACTTCGGCTTAGGTCATAATGGCCTGTTGGTCAACGTTAAAGTCATATCAAAAACTATATTTAACATTTGATTTTAATGACATTTTGAATAGGTATACAGTATATAACTTGTGTATACAAATTACAATATTTATTATTAGTGAATAATTGTAATTAAAAAGGTACAATAGCAGTAATGACTCGCCTGCAATATTAGGAGAACAGACCGTTTTGCCATTCGACTGTTCTTAGGTGTGGCTCTTTTCCTCACAGCAAACGCTCGAGTGACGTTGACTTAATGTTTTTATTGAGCGCCTAAACGAGTCAGAATTGGGATGAAATGTTTACAGTATATAATTTGCTACTGGAACTTTGACGCATGTTCGAAAATTTCAAATTCGTGTTTTATTTTATCAACGCGTAACTTTACGCAAAGATTTTAAATCTAAATCGTTATTTAAAAAAATTAATTCGTTTTTACGCCTTTACGCATGTTATCTGGAGCACTGTCGAAGGCTTTGCTAAAATCCATGATGGCAACATCCATCTGGTCTCTCTGTATGGTAGAAGCTAAGTCATGGATAAAACCCACAAGTTGGGTTTCGCAAGACAGCCGGGCTCGAAAGCCATGTTGGTTGTCCACCAGGATATTAAAGTTGTCAAGATGGTCTAAGATGTTACTAACAACGATATGCTCCAGCAATTTACAAGCAATACATGTTAATGAGACTGGTCTATAATTACTAGCTTGGTACTTTTCACCTTTTTTAAAAATAGGAGCTACAAAAGCCATGGACCAGTCAGAAGGGACAGAACCAGAAATAAGTGATTAGTTAAAAAGAATTGTAAAAATAGGTGCAATTTCATTTTCACATTCACGTAAGATTCTGCCCTGCCCTGTCCTCAATCATGATGAATTATAACATGAATAGGGGCAGACAGTTGCTCTTTTAACAAATAAAGAGCTTGTTTGGAAGGAGGATTTATCCCTCTGCAAGTAAAATGTAATTTTGATATTGTCATATATTTTCGAGACCTAACAAAACGGTCAACGATGTTGACATTAGTTGAAATAACGTGTTGTAAAATAAATATATCCTATTAGTAACAATAACAATGTTTCATTTTATTCTCCAGACTGGATGCTACTACATGGTGACATTGATCATTTTTTAGACTTTAAATTTGTCAAAATAGATTTTTGTTTGAATTAATATTATTCATTTATTGTGGACAAACATTGGTTCAAAGTTACTAATACAACATGTAGCAACGAATTTAAGTGGTGACAGTCACAATGTTTTTTTGACCCAGAAACCCCTGAATTTATTTCATGTTTTCTTCGTTTCTTCTACAAGGCCACTGATGCTGAAACTGGAACCTGAAAGATAATGTATTTTCGTGGTAATCAGATCGATTCTAGGAAATGTTGTTGCAAGTTTGTTTTTTGATGACTGCTTTACGGTAGACTTATGCGAACATGAATTGATTTATTCATTTAGAATGAAGTCTTCTGCGTTGTTTGATACCAGAATTGTGCAAATCGGTTGAAAATTGATGGAGAAGTGCGCTTCGGAAATTGGCTGGTATGCCGAAATCAGCAGTTCAAGTGTCTAAGTCACATACCTTCTAATATATATAAGTAAAAAAAAATTTTTTTCGACGAACTTTTTTTGTCATGGGGGTGGTAGCTAATGCCGAATGCCTGTGACATTCATGCAATGTAATCTCAATTCGAGACTTTGCACCTAGCAACAGCAGGTGGGCGATAACACGATTGGTCCATAAATCAACAAGCGCGACAACTCGTACATCCTTCTAGAAAAGTACGTACTGCAGTTGTCTTTCAGAGTTTCTTGTTGATATAACAAGAACCAATATGTCAAAATGATTTCGAGTCCCATGGGACACAAACTAACAAATATGATGGATCCTGACTGGCATTTTATGAGTATTTGATGCAGAATATCGCATCCTGTAAAACCCTGACTTTCCCTATCGATATCACATATGAAGTTTCATCAACTTTCATGTTGATATCTTACATAGTTTCTGAGATATAGGCCTATATCATTTTGTGACACACTGAAGGACTGATTGCCAAAAAAACAATATTTATATCCTTCTGCTTTTGGGATATTATTTGTTATATATGGTAAAATTGGGGTTTTGTTTGAATTTGAGTTTGTGATAAGTCATTTTATATCTAGGCTTTATTTAATTTATGTTAACAAGACATTTCAATCTCAGACAAACTAACTTAACGAGATAAAATAGATCAGTAACAGTCGTTTTATAGTTTATAATGTTTCTATGCGGTAATCATTTACGTAGAACTTTAATTAAATTTAATTAACATCCGAAAGAAATATCCGAATTGTTAAACCCTTCTGTAAATAAAAGTTATGTAGAATGTATAGCGATTCTTTACAAAATTAAGATATTGTAAAATATATTGATATATACAGTACCAAATTCAGTGGCGACTCCATATTGTTCATAGGTTAAACCAAACCAACGAGAAAATATTTTTGTTTATCGTTGATACTTTTTAAGCGGCGACTAAAATAAATATTTGTAGTAATATTTGCAACGAGGTTATCTGTAACTAACATTTCTACTGCATTTTTAGTATTTGCACGGACTCTAGATTACAATATACACTCCGTGGTATTTGTAAATCGTGTCTTATCAAGTGTAAAGAGTGTTAATAATAATTTTTTTTTACACTCTTTCCTTTAGGAAACGCAGAAGTTGCAGTAGTAGTCGTCGTCGTCATCCGAGTCAGTTAAAAAACACCCGCTGTTCGGTTCCAATTGCGAAAAACACAGCGGTCCTCAGATTCCATTTGTAAACAGATTTTGATAAAAAGACATAGACTGCCTGAAAAAATATAGGCCTAGAGGTTCCAAATGACTTTATAATTTTTTTGCATTTAATGTACAAATCCTCAAATATATTCAGATAAAGGATTCTTCTATTACCGGTATTCTGTTTTATGTCGATGTGTTCAAGCTCAAGAAATGTTGACATGTAAAGCAATTACGATTAAAAATGATGCGCGCTAAATAATATTGTGTAGAAAAATAACAAAACGAAAACAATAAAACAAACTTACCGGAACATTTCAAAGACACACATTTCGCAGGTTTATTTTACCTCATAAGTCCGGCGTCCATAAACAACCTCAAAATGTTTCGTTATTATTAAAGAAAATATTGCATCAGGATATGTGAATTTGTTTATGCAAACTAGCAGTAATATAATTAGTGATACGTGTTCCCCCTCCCCCATTTTTAAATAAAATAAATAAATAAATAAATAATTTCAAAACCAGTGTGAAATATATTTCAGGCGGGTGGTTGTAGAATAGTTGGATTCAGAGATGAATACTGAGTCAACTCTGTATTCGAAGGCGGATCTGTTTCTTTTAATATTTCTCTTACGGTTGTCTCAATAATGCGGTGTCTAGACTTTCATTAACTGTCAATGTAGAGCAGAATGCAGAGCTGTATACAGAAACTGGTCAGTGTATTATGGTCAATTTTACTCCATGTTTGTGTTAGTATACGGAAATTTATGGGGGTTATCATAGTAAGTAAATTCGAGGCTGAAAATTCAGAGCTGAATTCAGAGCCACCTCTGTACTCGATCATGTGTAAGTTCCACTTCATGCTTATCTTACTTGTGCACGGGGTTGTTGCGGAAATCTGTTGGCTGATATACGTTTGCAATAAAAGGCTGAAATCGATCAGAGCTAAATACAGAGCCAGGCATGTATTTGCATGCGCAATACAGACATATACATGTATTCGCAACCAGATTCACATTATAACCTTATTGGAACAAACATGTATAGCTTTATTTACAGCTCAGAACTTTCTCTGTAAAAACCGAAATCAGAGTTGAATGTAGATGTCATATCGCATAGCCAACATCAGAAACCTACATTATTTAACGTTTCAATCTATGACTTTGACAACAATTAATGATGCCACACCCTTTTTACAAAGATGGTCATAGCATTAATTATTTCATTAAGTATTTCCCCTAATCTACACAATTTTCGGGTACCACACATCCGTCTCTTTATATGTAATGAAATAAAGCTTTGAAAAATAAACTAACTGAACCAATATGTGCAAAACAACATGTATCGCAAGTCGTTTCCTCATTTCACGGGAAGTACAATAGTACACCATAAACGCTTATGGCCTAAGAGCCATTCATTGCCACGTGAGTAGACCATTTGAGCCGCGTTTGGGAAATCTGAGATTACTGTATGCGCGTTAAGTGTAGTCCCAGATTAGCGTGTGCAGTGCACATAGGCTATTCAGGGACGACACTTTCGGCTTTTATGGTATTTTATGCTTATGTTGAAAAGAAATATCTTATTAACCAAAATCCAGTTTACACGGAAAATGTCGTCGTTGAATAGCTGCACAGTTACCGGGTACTCGCATGCTGTTATGTTTTAATTCTGGATGCATAAAGCCATTTTCACTGTGCTTCTCAGAGGGGCAGGGTTAAGGTTGTTTATATCCAATCATCAAGATTCAATATGGACCCCGGTAATCCTGGCTTTTAAATTTTTTTGTTATTCAAAATCATTTATTCTATATGGATAAATCGAGAGCTAAACAAAAATGATGAAACAATAGACTTGTTTTTTCGCCAAAGAATGTCAAACGTGTGACAAAAAGTCTCTCTGGCATCATCTTAAAGCGTATATAATTTGCAATTAAGTCACACTATCTCAGACAGAAATCTTTAGATACATTTATTTGCTAGCAGCATTTACCATTTCAAATATCACCCGTTCAACTTTAACACAATGTGAATGTTACGACATACTCTCATACGTTTAAACGCACGTTTTATGTGGCAATTTCCGTGTTCTGCACTGCATTAGTGAGGGTGCTAAATTTGATACATCCGTTTAATGTGTGATCGAACTGGAGCAACATCGGTTTTTTATTTTTGTAAGAAACGGTAATTATGTGTAAGTTAATTGCGTAATTTCATTACTGATACTCCATTGTCTATGATGAAATTATTGTTAAACATATTTTGATTATTCCATGTATTTGTTTGTAACAGCGATAAGGCATTTTTACATATTTCTTTATATGCATTCTATCAACTTGTTGAAAAATGTATATGTTAATCAAAATATGATTCTAGCACGTCACATGTCTCACATTTTTCTTCATGCAAAAGGTTAACAATTGAAGCGTTTTCTGTAGTAATTATAGTTCTGAAATTACGCGTGCTTTAACTCGCACCAGGCAACCTGTTTGAACATTGTGTAAAGTCAGTATAATCAATACATTAGAAAAAATGTTTCAGTCAGGAAAAAACTATCAATTTCACAATACGCAATTACTATAAGAACTTTAATTTGTGTGTTGTGGAAAATAACTTGCACTGCATCATCTAAAAGGCCAAAATATCATATGTTTCCAATAACATCGCAAACAAGTAGGGTAGTAAGAGACGCACATTTTGATAGTCACTTACACATGCCATATTTCAAATCTCAAGTTACTGTTCTTCTATATTTAATGTTACTTATTTTAGTTTGCATTTTTAGTTTAATTAAATTGAAAGTTTATTTTGCAAACATGAACACAACAAACTATGATTGAACACAGCAAACCATGATTGAACACCGCAAACCATGATTGAACACTGCATACCATGATTGAACACAGCAAACCATGATTGAACACAGCAAACCATGATTGATCACACCAAACCATGATTGAACACAGCAAACTATGATTGAACACAGCAAACCACGATTTAACACAGTAAACATGATCATAAAACGTGTAGTTATTTTAATGAATTTAGCACATCGACATCTCAACATTGAAAACTTTAGGAAAATTTATGATCATCACAACCAAGTAGGGTCGGTCGAGTTAATGGAAATACACCATATTTTATTTGTTTTTTGTTTTTTTTGTTTTTTACTTTTAATTATTTAGTTTGACGTCATTACGAGTCAATTCAGATATAAAATAAAACTCGATGTTTGTATTTGAACATCTTGATACGCACTTCTCTGTAAATGAAAACTTGTGTATGTTTATCCAAAGTGATGTGAACAATGCTTTCCAACACGACCGTTAAACTTTGCCCCGTCACGGACAGATTTCATGTGACGTTGTTCCTGGTTGATTGCGAGTACTCAATGTGTGACGTTGTCCCTCCTTGTTTTTAAGAAATGACTGTGTGGCGTTGTCTTTAGTTGTTTTCAAGAACTCACTGTGTGACGTTGTTCTTTGTTGGTTGCAAGCAATCACTATGTGACGTAGTTTCTGCCTGTTTGCAAGTTCTTACTGTGAGACGCTGTTCCTTGTTTGGTGCAAACACTTAATGTGTGACGTTGTTCCTGGTTAAGTGCAATTTATCTATGTGTGACGTTTTTCCTGGTTAGTTGCAAGTACTCACAGTGTGACGTTGTTCCTGGTTTAGTGCAAGTAATCTTTGTGTGACGTTGTTCCTGGTTTGTTGTAAGTAGTCACTGTGTGACGCTGGTTGGGTGCGGTTGGGTGCAAGTACTCACTGTGTGACGGTGTTCCTGGTTAGTTGCAAGTACTAACTGTTTGACGGTGTTCCTGGTTGGTTGCAAGTACTCACTGTGTGACGGTGTTCCTGGTTAGTTGCAAGTAGTCACTGTATTACGTTTTTCCCGGTTGATTGGAAGTAATCTATGGGTGACGTTGCTCCTGGTTTGTTGAAAGTTCTCAACGTGTTACGTTGTTTCTGGTTTGTTTCACGGCCTCACTGTTTGGCGTTGTTTGTAGTTGTTTCAAGAACTCACTGTGTTACGTTTTTCCTGGTTGGTTGCAAGTAATAACTATGTGACTTTGTTCCTGGTTGGTTGCAAGTGCTCACTGTGTTACGTTGTTTCTGGCTGGTTGCAAGAACTCACTGTGTTACGTTGTTCCTGGCTGGTTGCAAGTACTCACTGTGTGACGTTGTTCCTGGTTGGTTACAAAAACCTATTTCAAAAAGAGCGAAGCGGCGTACAAATTGTTCGCAACTAGGAATTAACAAAATTAACAAAGTAAAAGAAAATGTCTATTGCGTGACAAGCAAGCCTCATTGTGTCCCTATAATGCGCAGTGAATCGATTTTAATAAAGACCAATTTCTTTTTTGTTGCTTTGTTGATATAACCTACCTTAAGAAAACATAAACCGAATTTCAGTCGATTATGAATCAATACACCAATACACTCGTATTTATCAAATAAAAGTGAATGTTTTTAAACACCCGTAAAAGAAGAAATCTGGATAGGCTTTAAACATTTTAAACTCCTTAATTTTGTTCCTGGAGTATGCTCAATTGATCTAAAATCAATGTCACGGCTGCTTTGAAACAAAACCACACTAATGACGTGTGTTATTTGGGTGTAAAACAGTTTGGTCGCTAAATACGTGATATGTAAACATGTTGATAAGATAATATAGGAGACTTATTTAAGTATTTGTATCAAGTATGGGAGCGTCTATAATTAGCGCTCCCACGTGGTCGATCTTCTGCCTTATAAAGGCCACAAACCACCGCGCTTGGTTATTGGGATATGTCTGAACACACGGAGATGATAGCAGCTATCAGCGCCCTTTATACGATTGGTATCACGTTGCGGCCTTTGTGGATATTTTTCTACAGCAATATTATTAATAAAATGATATCATATACTTAATGTTGACATATGGATATATCATGTGACAAATATGAATTTCCTTTTAAGAATGAATCTTAATGCACTGATAGTAAGTAGATGTATTAGTAATTTAATCAGTGTATTTATGCACCAACTATCTAATTAGATATGTCATGGAAGAATATATTTTCAGTGTGTTTGACCACTCACGTCCACGCCTTTGCTGGAATACAGAGATGCATCAACTGCAAAGCCGACGACAATGCTACCCACGTGGTATTTTCTAATGGAGAAGTCGATTGTTATAATAGGGCTCGCAATTATTCTACCGTCCACTGGTCTCTTACTTCGGGATGCAGAGCGTTTGTTAATCAACCATACAACACAATGTTTTCATCTGATACCGGTGACTGGCAGGCCTGGATAACGTCGAATTCAGGTAAATGCACATTATATTTTTGTAACCTATTTATTTAAGCTCAATTGCATAACAAGCCTTAGCTTATATGAAACGCTATCGAGTCCGTTTCCTTGGTGTCTATGGGGGAGATCTAAAAAACGCTCCCACAGTGGGTATCGAACCCGTGACCTTCCGATCGCTAGGCGGACATTATATCCATTACGCCACGGCGAGCTTCATTATAAATTATAAATCATATTTACAGCCGGTTATATTTCAATCTATGTTATCTCATTCCACTTTTACATTTGTGGAATATTTAAAATGCGATCGTGTGACGCACAATGCATGCTGAACGAGCGACAGAATTTGATCTGTAACGGAATATACAAACTATTAAATCTTACTGACAGTAATTGCTAACTGATAGCTTTGGCGATGTTTCATAATTTTCACAATTATTGTTATGAAATATAAGGCTTTAGGAGGAATTGCAATGAACAAGTGGGCTTTAAACTACGACAGTAACTGCTAAGATAAAGGGACGATACATACTTCCAGTAAATTTTTTGTTTGTTCATTACAACATCTAATCGGGCGAAAATCAATTGCCGCCTGAAAGGTTAATGAAACTGATTCACATGTTTTAATATTTGATTAACCCAGCACCAAAATATTGAAGAAATACGTATGTTGTATTACTTTAAATATGCCTGCTTACACATGAACAAGTAAATTAAATCGTCGAAATTGATCTTATTAAGCGAAACAAACAAAACATGTTTATTTAACAAGCAAAAGTATTTAAAAGACACCCGATGACAACAAGACAATTTTAGCCGATTAAAACTGATTTATAAAACAGTTGATCATGTTGATATAAACATCAACAAAAGCATATTTGGTGAAAAATATATACTCCTAAAAAAGAATCAACGAAATCAACTAAATGTTTTGCATTTTTTATGGAATAGCAATCAATCAAGCGATCAGTATTAATTGGCAAGAAGCTTGACGTTGGTATGGATATGCATGACTTTGAAGCTTATTAAAATGTTTCATCATTAGATGGACTGCACTTTTATGTCATAACGAAGAGGTATATTGGAAACATGTTTCAAAGCTATTTTTAAAACCAATTTGGAAATGACAAATTAATCTTTAAAATGAATTTAGATTCGTTAAAATTATTTACCTGTGCCCAAAAGAACAATTCCACCTTTCTACGCATACCTTATTAACGACTACATAGAATTAAACAATATAAACCCGAAATGAAAATCCGCGACGTTTATTGATATAAGATCTCAAATATTGTAGAGTAACAAATTCATTTAAACAAAGGAAAATGATTTATGTTCGCTAATTGGGTCGAATCAGGGATATTATACTTAAATGACATTATTACAAACGAAAACAATGTTTCAGAAACTGTTTTCTTACTAAAACTAAAATCAAAACGAAACTGGTAAGCAGAGACACATATATTAAAATTAGACAGACCTGCACAACGGAATGAAACACTTAACTCAGACGAATCGATTAACTCAAACATAAAACTAAAAACTAAATACCCTTATGACAAAAACCTCGACTTAAAGGCCCTAAGTAATAAAGACATTAGATCCATATTTATAACAAAACAGTTCACTTCACCTTATCAGCAGTATTGCGAAACAAAGTTATACCAAAAAGTAAACTGGCACTCAATATATTTTACTTTATATATACGCGTATACACGAATTAATAGTGAATAAAAAAATCGACAACTAAAATCCAAGATTTTACACCGCATAATACACACAAATGAAAATCTTTTCAAATGGAACATATATATCTCTACAATTTGTTGCAATAATTAAACTGGTAACAATATATTTCATAGAAACGTGCCGCCCAGTTTACGGGCGGCACTTTAATCGGTAATATGCGCAAATTAAAACTACTTACATGATATGGTGTGCTCGCATAGTAATGGTATTAGTCTAAAGTTTCAAACACGTCAACGGTCCATGAAAATGTGTTAGTTTTTGCAATGGAAAAAAACGAGTGTTCCCAATTAGAAAATACACGTGTACGCTATCGTTTTTCTCCGGAATCCTCCGCGAGAAAGATCTCGTGTCTTATCAACCAATCGTAATTCACCAACTTTATCCGGAACCTCCGTAAGATAGATCGAATCGTTAATTCAAAACTTCGGCCTTCGATAACGATTTTTGATAACGGTTATTGTGTAAAGTTTTTGTTTTGAGTTTTTTCCACAAATGACTCGCTAATTCATGTCGATGATAACAGGTATTGTGTTTGTAACGATGCTTATTGAACTCAATTTTATAGACATATGCGAGACATACTTTTTTGACATTAAAAATTGGGTTACCAAGAAGAACTCTGAGCTGTACGTATGTACTAATAAAAGCTCAGAGCATTCAAGAAGAACTAACTCTCCAATCTTCTTTTTTGCCATGCGGTAGAAACACTCGAGCACTTTTTCTTGTCATTAGGTAGAAACACTCGAGCACTTTTTTTGTAGAATGGCCGTTCGCTACTCAAGTCAGGAATCATATGAATTGCATATTTAAGGGCATAGGGCTAAATTAACCCATGGATACTGTACATAACATAACCATAGGTTACAAAACACAATATTCAGCATATCGCGGCATAAACATTATTTTAAGTGAAATATGCTTCACAGTCTACAACGCGAATATAAACAGTGAACGAAGAACACGTCAAGTAGATATGTGTAATATTCCCCTGGACGGTCGTCTGACATTGGAAAAACATTACAAAACAAGTGAGACTAAGCATACATTATAATCTAAGTTCATAGTCCTTTTAAAAGAACTGATGAATAATTAATACACGATTCAACACTCGTTCCTCATCAAACCATCCTTTTGGTTGTTTTTCTTTTTTTTACATCAATATTCCATCTCGCTTTCGCTGTGAATGATGTCTTATGTTTGTGTTACCTTGTTTATATTTACCTTCACATTGTTATAAAACATACATCGCAGTTCCCGACGTTACCTCTTAGAGCTTACTAAATAATGTATTTTTATGAAATTCGGTATACCTTTTCACCTTAATCCTTCCATGCGCAGTTTGTCTGCTATACCTTGTTGTTTCCTTACCTCTTCACATACACCTCTGTCTTTGTTTTGTTTTTTCACAGCAATATGTTATTTCTAAAACTTTCGCCAGAAGTGTTGTCCTTTCTCGCCTTATAATGTTGAAGACATCTTTCTTCGTTTATACTGCTTTGTTTTCTAATGTATGCTTTAGTGAATTTGAAGCTTAAGTTCACGCTCACTACTAATTTTAAATGTTATGCAAAACTTAAACTGTCTGTTTCTTGGGTTTAGTTTGTGATACGAAAGCACATGTATAAACCTTTCACAAAGTTTTGCACTTTGCCAAATGCTAAAATGTAAGAACATGCGTTATTTGTAAATGTCGAACCATTTATTTATTTTGGTTAGAATAATGTATCGCGTTTTCATTTCTTTATATACATGTTTATATTTATATGGGTACGTTTTATTATGTTCGTGTATATTGTAAAATAAATACAAGTATTGAAACCTTATATTTAAGAGATGTGTCATCTAATAATTATCTTTACACATTTAACAATGTTTTAATATGCTTTTGGAAAGTGGATTGTAGATTTAAGTGTAGTGTAGATTTAACTCTGCTCTCAAAAGATATGAAAAGAATTGTGTCGATCTTGCGTGTTTTAATGGCGAAAAGATCTACCAACATGCGCGCCGATACAACAATTATGACATGCGTCGTTCGTTCGTGTTTTCGTGGGCACGCATTGGCAGCGAACTTAAACAGCGTGTTAAAACGTTTAACACGTTAAGCGAACATTCTTCTAACCTGTTCAACCAAGTACATTGATTGTTCATGCAATTTCATTAAAAAACAAAATAGTTTACATGGCAAATAACTGAATGTGAACTGTTCACATACTCAAACATTTTGCTAGAATATGTACAAAATGTATATGTACGTGGAATTGATCGTCATATAAATACAAATTGCCACAACTATAATGACAAGTGATCTCATTTCTATGAACATATAGTGCCAGATATGCAATTAAATTGGAACAGAAACAAGTATATAAGAACTCAATAGCAACATGGGTTCTTTTATATACAGAACAATAATGTAAGACCTTAAACAGGTAAAATTTGATTGCAATGTCAACAAATTATGGTAAAGCAAGTATGTATTTAAATGCTTCACAATAAGTTTGTCGGCCTATTGAGCATTTTCAATTCACAAATGGTATTCTATACAATTTCAACAAGCAAAACGTTTGCACAAGGAAAATTTACATTAAATATTCATCGTCTTATAAGTCGTTTTTCACATTAATTAATATGTACATAAGTACATAACGTCATGGCTGGGATCATTTGTATTACACAGGTTCCCCCGAGAGCGGAGGGATATTTAAGTACATAACGTCTATCCCACTGACAAATGTGAATGGTGTTCATCCATATGCCGATAACCAAAATAATTGGTTCTCCAACACTGGTACAGTCAATTACGTAGGATCGTGTCGTACTATGTAGACCATTTGATAGACTGACGGTGTTCCGCACGCTGCAAAGTCCCAGCCATGACGATATAGGTTTTTAAGGAAGGTTGAAGAACTCCACAACACTGATATATAACAAAAATCTGGCAAGCATTGCGTTAGAATAAGTAAATAAGAGGGAGGGAGAGTGGAATGTAGAATTGTGTAAACCAGCGAATTACTCGGATATGCGACCGGCTCGAGAAAGATCGCCTATGCACGAGAGAAATGGTTTTAATTAGTGGACGAGTCTAGGTGTTACAGAAGACTAGGTAGAGTGGGTTATGCCATTGGGTTTTTTGTTTCGGCGTTCCCTAATGAAAAAAGCATTTGCGTTGAATAGGACAGTTTATACTTGAGCGAATAAATATTATTTATATAACTTTTTACTTCTTGTTCTTGTAGGTCAAGGGACAATACGAATACATAAATACTGTTAAAGTTGTGTACGTCTCCATGTAGAAATGCTTATGTAAAAACAAATGCACGATGGCCCAACATGACAAATTTACTTAAGAAAGTTACTGTTCGAATTTAATTTATATCAATACCCTTCAGTTAAACAATACATACATATGATTTATTTCTAGCTTACCAAACATCCTATGCATTAAGTATAAAGCACACACTCATTTTCAAGAAAAAACCTACTCATTGTATACGTTGTTATGTATGCATAACGATAATCAATTGTAAAACCGTAAGAAATAAAACGGATCTAGAAAAGATAAACACATGGACAATAGGCATATGCCAAGAATCATAAATTAAAGTGGGGCCACTTCGTTGAAACGGCGCATGAAAAATTTGTGATTTAAAGCAGATTTTAAGAAGTCTGAATTAGGTACCTGATCAAGAGTATTTCACAAAACATTTACGTCTATATACAAATTAACCACAAAGCACCACAATTTAAACTTCCTAGCAATTACACAGTATTTTCGATTTAGTCACCATTTAACAACGAACGGGTTAGATACAAACAAAACCAACAGAATGATACGTTTCTGAGGCACGAAGAAATCAAGATAAGCCAAGTATCAATTATTTCTCGTCATTGAGAAAAATGCCCTTGAATATACACACAATTTTAATTTAACTCCATTAACAAGGGAGAAACCTAAGTATATCGTGGGGCACAGTATTTGTTCTTAATAACCAATGTCAAACTATCAGAAGCACAATAAAAAGCAGTAGAAAAGACGCGTATATACGAACAAACACAAACACATGAATACAACGGGGGTTCAACTTCTTTGAACGGTCAATGCAAACAATGGAAGACATTATTAATTTATATATGTAGACTATTGCCATAGAGAATTACGAAGACGTCGTTACAATTTATGTACAAACCAAAGCAGTTCGGTTGTATATGTCAAGTTCAAGCCTGGGGAAAAAGCATCGTTTTTATTAATTACAGAAATGAAAATCTTCGAGACATCAAACTTAAAAAAAAAAAGATAATTTTGAACAAATACGCGAATCAATTTACACCAAACAGTTAACATCAAAATCATTCAGTCTAATACACTTGGAGACTTTTTTTAACGCAACACTTCTCAAGCATGAATATTTCACTCATACTAGTAAGCATAGATTTGCATTACAAATTGAAGATGTAATCATTCGACTACATTCGTTGCAAGCTAACGATAAAATCATTTATCAGTGACGATCGGACGCTTTAGCGTAAGGGGTTGGTAGCCTGCACTTGTCCAAAATGCGTGGTTGCGCTTCTGAATATTCAAATGAACCATACATATTTTTTTAATTAATGTTATGTTTTTCTGATGTACATGTAAGAACCCACCTAAAAAGACGACATTGAAAGGAATTTAGAAGAATATTCCCTTTTACCATTTCCACGTGTAAAGAGATGAAACTATAGATAACCCTCATGCTAAAGGGTTTAACTGTCACGGATGAATACTTTTATTGTGAACTTGCTTAGAATGTTTTCAAGTCATCACATTATTTTTTTTAATCAATACAAACCTGAACTCAAGTGTATTAACAAGGGCGTAACTTCATAAGATCAATGACACTAAATAATGACATTTGAACAGAAGAACAAACTATGTATAAATATAAATAAATCAATAAATAAAAAATAAATAAATAAATAAATAAATAAATAAATAAATAAATAAAATATAAATAAATAAATAAATAAATAAATAAATATATATATATTATAAAACGTAAAGCATAACATATCAAAACATCGGCCGGAGAAGAGTATGTTCGTCGGAAACACCAGAGCTTTGATTACGGATGTTTTTAATATGGCTATTTTAATACGATACAAATAAATAACGCGAGGCTGTATTCTTACTTCAGCGATCTGACCACATCTATGGATATTGTTTCAGTTTGTGAGGAGTTCATCTTACATGAGTACATTAATCAAAATGTTGTGACGACCTGGTTCATGTACCAAACTTCTACCTACGCTTCCTCGCTTGGCCATTGTTTCCGGGAATGTTTTGATGACCAGGGGTGCAGAACATTCATGTATTCCTCAAACACGTGTTATATATACGGATGTACTTCTGGTGCTTGCCTGTCCTCTGGCGGATCAATGACTGTTTACCAACGCGTTTGTATAAGAGGTACGGTGCAGTGTGTTTCATTACGAAAATATAACCTTAAAGTGTATACCACCTAGTTTTATTTTGTAAATTCAAGAATAATGATAGGATGGTATGATTTATTTTCTCAAATAACTTCTTTACATGATTGCGTTATTTGTTATGCCGTTTTTGATCTTCTGACAAGCACAATTATTAATATGTGTACACACCGAAGTTTACTTGAACTGTCTATGGTGCCTAAGGATGGTGATTTTGCTATCATTAAAACATAAATTTAAGCCGGGTTCAATAAATAATTTTCTTTATCAAACCCCATCAGCAAAGTACAAGATGTGTACCGGATTCTTCTTAAATAGAAGATAAATGATACAAAACGTACATAATAATAAAAACTTGATACCCTACGTTGAACATGCGGCGTAGACAGTTCTCGTCACTATCTTTATTTCATGTGCTGAATGTTTAAGTATCTTGTTGGTTCGATACTATTTTTTCATATTTTTATTTCTATATTGTTTTCGAAATGGTTAAGTTATGAAGAACAAAAAGATATTAATTTTAAAGTTATTTTTTGTTCAGATTGTACGTCGTGGAAAACATCAAAATATGTCTAAAGATGGTGAATCTGGAATTATAAAAACATACTTTGAAGCTGGGTTCAATAAATAATTTTCTTTATCAAACCCCGCAACGAAGTGCAAGATGTGTACCGGATTCTTTTTAAATATATATAATATGGATAAATTATACAAAACGTACATAATTTATACTTGATATCCTACTTTGAACATGCGGCGTAGGCGAGTTTTCGTCACTATCTTTATTTCATGAGCTGAATGTTTAAATTTCTAGATGGTTCGATAATATTGTTTTCATTTTTTTTTCTATATCGTTCTCTAAATAGTAAAGTGATGAAGAACACAAAGTTATTAATTGTTAAGTTATTATTTTGTTCAGAGTGTCCGTTATGGAATCCGTTGTGGAGCACATATGAAGTAACAATAAGAGACGGTGGTTTCTCACAAGGGGAAATAGCGAACTATACGTGTAAACCAGGGTATAGTTATCAAAGCGGAAACCTTACCAGGTATTCAAAGTCAGATTTGTCTGAGATCTATTGATTTCATGTCTTTGTAGTTCATATATTGAGCTTATTGCCGTAGTGAATAGTGTATGCACTTGTTATTGAAACCGTAGTCCACTTTTCAAAAACCAACATAAATTATAAAGCTTTAAATCTTACATTTTCTTTTACAAAACCTTCTGCGACTACACGTTTAAGCTAACAATGTTCTTATAGGATATGCCAGGACAATAACAGTTGGTCAGGTATCGCTCCAACTTGCGTGGCTGATTGTGAACTGCCGACAGCGATTATGAACGGCTTCTACACGTTAACTCAAGGAACCACATTTGGCAGCAGAGCTACATACATGTGTCAAGCAGGGTTCAAGCTAGTAAATTTAGCATCCAATCTGACATGCGGTTCGAGCTCTCAATATAGCGGTTCGAGTTCTCAATGGATCGGTACACAGCCAGAATGTGAGATAATTGACTGCGGCCAACCTTCCGATGTGAAAAATGGATCATTTAGTCTTTCGTCCGGAACTCACTACGGTAGCATTGGAACGGCGACGTGCGTCGCAGGGTACGAGATCAATGAATCTGCAAATATCATGTGTGATATTAATGGCGATTGGAACGGTTCTTTTCCCGACTGTACTCCAGTTGATTGTGGATCGGTGCAAAACATTGAAAACGGAAATGCCACTTTAACCGGAACAACATTTGGGCATACTGCAACCTATAACTGTGTGTCGGGCTTTGAATTAGTTGGACCAAACCTGTTGACATGCAATGCGTCGTCCGAATGGGAACCATATAAACCAAATTGCGTTGCTGATTGTGGACCACCAACACAGATTATGAACGGCTCGTACACTTTGTCCCAGGGAACCACATTAAGCAGCACAGCGACTTACCAGTGTCAAGCAGGGTTCCAGCTAGCCAAAGGGAATTCCTCTCTGATATGCGATGAGAATTCTCAATGGATCGGTTCACAACCAGAATGTGAAATAATTGAGTGCGGCCAACCTCCCGATGTGAAAAATGGATCATTTAGTCTTTCGTCCGGAACTCAGTACGGTAGCATTGGAACGGCGACGTGCGTCGAAGGGTACGAGATCCACGAAACTGCAAATATCATGTGTGGTGATAATGGCAATTGGAACGGATCTCTTTCCGACTGCGCCCCAGTTGATTGTGGATCGGCGCAAAACATTTCAAACGGACATGTCGCTTCAACAGGAACAACCTTTGGACATACTGCAACCTATTACTGTATTACAGGCTTTGCATTAGCTGGACCTAACCTGGTGAAATGCAATGCGTCGGCCGAATGGGAACCATATGTACCAAGTTGCCAAGGCACGTATCAATAAGCTAATCATTAATAATTAAACTATTATACCAAATGCATTTTAAAATTATTTTTTTAATCTCTTGTCATTAACATGTTAATGGTGTTAATAATATTTTGATATTTGATATTGTCTTTATTTTGCAAGACGTACGTTTCGTAAAGAAATTCTAAACTCCTCTTATTTGAATTAACTACGTTATATGTTTGACTTTTAGTTAAGAATACCAGTATTGAAAGCGTACCCAAGAAGCTATACATTATGCCGTGCATTTGTTACAACAAGACGTTCACGGGACTGACGGAGGAGCAGATAATAGCTCAGTTGATACGGAACATGTCCATAGACACGCGCAACACCAGCATGGCGCTCAACAAGCTACGCTGCAGGCAAGATGACCGACCTTTCTGTGTTATAACCGGTTACATTACTATCGGAGTCATCGGCGGGATGTTTCTACTGTTGGTTCTCTCAGATGTCCCCAGGCTTATTCACGATTTTCGATTCTATTTTTAATAAAACAAAACGAAAAACTGCATAATATAATTACACCATATTAATGCGTACTTGTCCCAAAGTAAGCCACGTGATAATGAGTAAACATGTTAAGTGTATTAATATATTTAATGGCACAGCCAGCTTTAGTGATTCTAACCAAGTAGTTTGGCTACAGGCTTTATGACATTATTCATGTAAAAAGATTATAAAACGAAACGGAAATATGTCTGACCCGCATACTCGTGATCTGCAGGACAACACTATAAAATATAAGAAAATGGTTTCATTTGAAACGCTTCGAATCATATCACTCAAACTATTTACCTACTGAATTACATAGATGATTATCATCACGACATTTACGAATACAGTTGCGAAGTAGATGGTTTAATAATGATATGATAGTTTGAAAACAATTATTTGTACATTCCGTTAATTCTATTGGCGATTGTGCATGTGAGTTTCTTTTTTCTTGTGTATTTCTTAATATTCTCCGTGCATTCCATGTCAGTTACATAGACGAATGTGCGTGTGTGTTTCTTTTTTATTGTGTGTTTATTGTGTGTTTCTTGCTTACTTTGAACATTCCGAGTTAATTGCATAGGGCAATGTGTATTTGTTTGTTTAAAAAAAAAAATTTGTCAAAATATTTAAAAAGCCTCTTCTTACGCGGATGTCTTAGAATATGAAGTAATACAATAAAACAGAAAAAAAGCTTCTTTGTTTAATGAAGAATAATCTTGTAACGATAGAAGCATCCTTAAACTTACAAAGGAACAACGCTTAACTGCTGTGCACTTCTGTGCATGTAAACAAGAAGAGTTGCTCCTCACCAATCAGTAAGAATATATGGTTATCACAGCCGTCGCAAATATAATTGTGCAGGTCTACAAAAAAACACAAGAAGTTTAATCAATGTACTCTTCTATATGGAATAATGTTTCAATTTTTGCATACATATTTTTGAATAAATTTGCATTAATCATGGGTTTTTAATAAGGCGTAGATTTAACCAATGGGTTTTTAATAAAGGCGTAGATTTAACCAATATTGACTCGTTGTTATATATATTTATATATATATATTGTTTTGTATATTTACGATGTTTTTGTAAAACTTTTAAGAATACATAGAATAACTTGTAAAGATCATGGTATTCGACTAACAAAAGTGGTTGAGTGGTCATTACAAATCTGGGGATCGTGGGTTCGATCCCCAGCCCGACCTAACTTATTTACGGATTGGTCTCAAAATACTTTCTACGGTCCCTCTTCTTCTTCCTCTGTAACGTGTAAGGTAGCTTTCAGTTCCTGGCATAAGTATGTGCACTAAGCACTGGTTTTGGATCAATAATTTGTCTTCATCAATTTAAAGTCAAGTGTATTATTTAAAATATATAATTCATTGCGTTAGATTCTTATAAAATAAGGGCACAAAAAAACATTTTAATAGACTCGTAAGAGAGTTACTTCGCTTCTCATTTGTTGTTTTCATGTCTTTGCCATAGTTGTGATTTTTTGTCGATTTTGTTTTGTTTCAATTGCGCAGGAGTTTATTAAGTCAGGCCGGTCCAATAACATATTGCCATATTGTTTGTACTCAATTTTGAATTCACGAGGAGAGAGAAACTAAAAAAGAGATCTACTGTTCGCTTCTATTGAGCAACATAGCGGAATTCTTACCGTCTAAGCAAACTATCGGTCTTCATAAATATATCTATTTAAGGACACTGAACAAATTCATCGAGCTCGATGACCTATATTGAGTGGTCCATTTAATCTACAAAGAGGCCTTGTCGACTAAAGTTTATTTATTTTTAATAAATATTGTTCGAAATGTTTAATTTGTTGTAATGCTACTTAAGTATTCACATTCAATAACCGGTACATCGTCAATTCGTGTGGAGTATATGTTGAAAGTAAATAGTCCAACAATCGAACGCAATAATTTAATATTCATTCGGTCAAATATTAATTGATATATCAAATAAAATTATATATTGCATTCATTTTACGATTCAATAATGAGTTTAATATAACTTGCTTCGTGCGCTTCGCGTTAATCTTGGCAATAAACGTGACAGATGCAATCGTGCTAAATATCGTCATATTGCGTAACGTCTTTGTGATTAAACAAGTATCGAGGTGTAAATACATGTTATAATTTAGATCAAATCAAGTTATATTTACAATCTATTTAACTATGATACTCACATGTTCCGTATAGACGTGTTATATCAAGATAAAATAAAAGTCTTCACTAATTTATATTTTTCACTCATCAGTTTCACGTGCAGCATACGTTTTTTTAAGTTTTACATATAGTTGTTTTAACCTGCTTGATGCGAACGAAATAAAAAGCTTTCCACACTTGATGCAACCATGAACAGCAGTTATCGTTATATATCCGTTTACTTTTCATAATGCTTCGTCTGATTAAATATAGTACATTGTATATTGATATGTTCAATCCTGCATACAATTATTTTCCAGAACGAATTGTACAAATCTTGTGTTGGTTGTCTTATGTTACGTCCTTGAAAAGGCAATCGGTAACTTCTTTTCAAGTAGTAGTAGAAGTAGTAGTAGTAGTAGTAGTAGTAGTAGTAGAAGTAGAAGAAGTAGTAGTAGTAGTAGTAGTAGTAGTAGAAGTAGTAGTAGTAGTAGTAGTAGTAGTAGTAGTAGTAGTAGTAGTAGTAGTAGTAGAAGTAGTAGTAGCAGTAGTAGAAGAAGTTGTAGTAGAAGAAGTAGAAGAAGAAGAAGTAGTATAAAAAGTATTATTATTAGTAGTAGTGGTAGAAAAAGTAGTAGAAGAAGTAGAAGTAGTAGAAATAGTAGTAGTATAAATACTAATAGTAGATGTTGTAGTAATAGTAGCAGTAGTAGTAGTAGTAGAAGTAGTAGAAGTAATAGTAGTAGAAGTAGTAGTAGTAATTGTAGTAGTAGCAGTAGTAGTAGTAGTAGAAGTAGTAGTAGTAGTAGTAGTAGTAGCAGTAGTTGTAGAAATAGAAGTAGTAATAGTGGTAGTAATAATAATAATAATAATAATAATAATAATAATAATAATAATAATAATAATAATAATTATAAGTAGTAGTAGTAGTAGTAGTAGTGATAGTAGAAGTAGTAATATTAGTAGAAGTAGCAGTAGTAGTAGTAGTAGAAGTAGTGGTGGTAGTAGTAGTAGTAGTAGTAGTAGTAGTAGTAGTAGTAGTAGTATTTGTAGTAGTAGTAGTAGTAGTAGTAATAGAAGTAGTAGTTGTAGTAGTAGAATTAGTAGTAGTAGTAGTAGTAGTAGTAGTAGTAGTAGTAGTAGTAGTAGTAGTAGTAGAAGTAGTAGTAGTAGTAGTAGTAGTAGTAGTAGTAGTAGTAGAAGTAGTAGTAGTAGTAGTAGTTGTAGTAGTAGTATTAGTAGTAGTAGTAGTAGTAGTAGTTGTAGTAGTAGTAGTAGTAGTAGTAGTAGTAGTAGTAGTAGTAGTAGTAGTAGTAGTAGTAGAAGTAGAAGTTGTTGTTGTTGTTGTATTATTGATTATAGAATTGTTTCATAAATTGTATTTGGATTATAAAACAAAGTAAAATTTGCTCAACTTAGTTATTATTAAATCATGGAACAAAATGTGTCGAAGTGGTTGTGCACACCTGTGTCCAAGTTCGAACATTTTACATTTTTTTATGAAACAAAACAATTTACACGTTTATTGCTATACATATAGTTATATTCTGAAAGATAAATGCATTTTCTGTTGTTATACAGTTTATTTGGTGCAATTATTGCTTTTGGAAGCGAATGTTCTTCTTTTGTTCTGACCCTGGAGTTGTACAGGAAATTTGACAGTTGTATCCCTTGTATACTTTTATAGTATGTAGAGTATTTTTCTTAAAGGTCCATGTGATCCTGCCCAATGAACCTCGAATATCATGATTATCACTCAATATCTATATTATTGCAAATTTACACACGTTTTTTTATTATTTAGACTAACATGTAAAATATAGATGTTTACATAAAACCTGAACCGGAAGTATATCTCAACAGAATTGTTAACTAAACTGCGATCATACACCCTTGTTAACAGTTCAATATCGTGTGTATCTGAATACATCGCGCTTTATCGTAGTATGATCCTTTTTAAAAATAGTTTGACGCGTATACCAAGTAATACTGTACAAAGATCTATCAAATCATCAATAGCAAATAAAACAAAAGGTCCACGTGACTTAAGCACTCACTTGAAGCCCGAATGAGCTATGCTATTATCAGAAAGTGGAGTTCAGAATAATAAAAGTACTTAACGAAAAATAAATAGTTAATGTCTATGCACATTTTAATGTCGAACTCGGCTGAGATATAAAAAGAACACATGTTCTGAATAAGTTTCAGGAAGATTTCACTTGAAATTTGACTCCTACAGTATTAACCAGGCTCACTATAGCCATACAAGGAAAACTGCAACACTCCCTGACAGCCATATTTTTCAGCGGGCTGGAACTATTTTCAACGTACTGGAATTATTTTCAAACACTGTTCTTATAGCATAATATATCTGAAGCGTTATTTCGCCCCTTATGTCTTTATTTACAGTTTTCTGTAAGTAAGAATATACAATTGTAATACCAACAGTGTTGACTTTCTCAACCTGTGCCATTGTTTGATATAACATGTTACACGAGCTGGTTTGCTGAATGTTTTGCTGATTCAGTTCTAATTTAACTGGATAAATGGGGCTTTATGCATTGCCCTAAAAAGTCGTCTTAAATAAGCATGTGCAAACTGCAGAGGCTAATCACGGGTGAAACTTTTTGTTATTATGGTATTTCTTTATTTAAAGGTAGTCTCTTCTTAGCAAAAACCTGTTTATACAGAAAGTGTCATCCCTGATTCACTTGTGTGCACAGGCTAATCAGGGACGACACTATACGCACACGCATTGAGCAAGATCTTTCCATAGCGAGGCAATATATTCTTAAGACATATATACCGGCAGCTCTGTTGTGACAAGAAATAGCCTCATCAAATTTTCCAGCTTTGATAAACGAGTCTGCCTTGCGACCTTGCTGGTGCGCCTTCAAACAACAGAAAGTAGAGATAAAAAAGCACAAAAACAAAATCAGCCTCACTCTGTGAAAAGAGGGTTTAAAGCATATTCATAAAATGTCATCTCATATTAGCATGCGTAGACTGCACAGGCTAATCTGGGATTACACTTTAATGCACATGCATTTAACCCCGTATTTTTTCAGAGCACGACTCAAATGTAAATCACACATTCGAATTACTTTTGTGCCATAAGTAAAACATTTGCTGTGTAATTTAAATCACAATATGCAGAAAACATTTTTTGTTGTCAGGACATCTGCCAAAATATTAGTTTGATTTTTTTTTTGATTATTGGCATCGTCGGATACCCACGTTCGACCCATTCCGTTACTCTCCATATCGAACGTGGGACATTACGAGCTCTTTTCACCGTTTTAGGGTGTGTCAAATCCAGTATTTTCATTGGATCCCTCACGGTTTCATGAGGATATTTTTTACCAATGATACAACTCGTACCGAAGAGACTTCGGGTTTGTTGTCAAAATTGCGTCGTCCGTAGAAATGGAATTTCGTCGTGCATGCGTTTACTTTAAAATTGAAAATTTAAACGACTTTCAGAGTAAAAGTATCTCTAGTCTCTTACATGGGCGCGATGTCTTTTTAAGCACTCGGACAGGTGGATGGAAAAGCTTGGTGTATCAAATCGCAATTATCCATGCGAAGCATTGACACCTCCAAAGCGAAATTATTTTTGTAAACTGCGATTTCGTTGGTCTACTGAAAGGTTACAGTTAAGGTCGAAACGGCGTGTATTGCTTATATTGTCCCACGGCTAAAGCTGGAGAGTAACGGAATGAATTAGTCGTGGGTAGCCGACGATGGATTATTGGTGATCATTTCATCTTCTTGAAAAACTTTACTGGACCTTTGTACAAAAAGGGGCATAATCCGTCTAAATAGCTGCTAACAGTTATAGGTCTTGGTCAGTGAATGTTCATTAAGAACCATTTCACTTTTATGCATCTTGTTAAGCAAGCTTGTACAATGACCCACATACACATGTGCAAACTTAAGTTTAACACGTTTTCTGTAAGCACAATTATATCAAAGCTTATTGAGACACTCTTTAGTCCCTTTTACGGGAAGAGCTGGTACTTAATGTTGACAGAGGAAATAATGAGAACGCTCTCTGATTAAAGATATAAATATCAAACCCAGGACATAATGATAACTCGGCAGACAGGATATCCACTATGCCACAGCATATACATTTATTATTATATGTGAATTCTGACCTGTAAACATATATGTTGCATGTGTAATGTAAACTATTTAAACTTCAGAGCATGATTTGTTTTTAAAGGGGAAAATATTTGCTAAATTGCATGTCAGATTTATGGAATATTGTCAGTGACCTCACACAATCATCCGAACCACCTGTGATGATTAAATAAAATACCGGTACCGGCAATAGGAACAGTGATACAAAGATGTTGAATGTTGACCTAAGATTACATGCATGACGCATATAATTGATGCATAATCCAAACATTTGTGTGAGTAGTAAGGCTCAGAGTGTTTAGTCAATATATCTGTAGTTGAGGTTATAATGGTTAACTAATGGTTATTTGACCAATCCAATATTTGTTTTATGTCTGATAATCGAGATCATAGGTTTTTCAGTCCAAATTTAGTGCTTTATTGTACATGTTAATAAGGAAGTATTTTTTGCAATATAAGGACAATATTTGTTATAATTTTTAAAGAACACATTTTAAAAAATTGTGACCAAAATGTTACAGTTAATTTTACATCAACACATTCCAGCAAAAAATAAACAGTGCATTGGTATTTAGGGTAAATTGTGTGTATAATTAAACAAGAGTGCCAAGACAGCCCTAGTTCGCTCACCTGAGAGGAGTCGGTTCATTCAATCTTTACCAAACGTAAAACTTGACCTAGATTTTGTCCAGACAAACATCCTGGTCAATTTTATCATTATTGAACCAAAACTCTGGCATATGGAGTGATTTTGTTTTTGTAAAATTTGACCTGGTGACCTATATTTTGAGTTGACCCCCCTTACCAAACATCAAACTTTGCTTACAAAAATAAATATTAAGACAAAGATTCATAAAATCTGAAACAACATTGTAACCTCTAGAGTGTTTACAAGGATTTTGTATAATATAATGAAAATTTTGACAATCTAAAGGCAATAATTATGCCATTAATTATGTGATATATATAAAACCAATCTTTTCACCAAGTTCCATGATGATTAGGCAAAACAAAAAATGTGACTTCTAGAGTGTTCACAAGCTTTTTTTACTATATAAATATGAGAAAAATTCCCCTGCCCCCGGCAGCCATGTTATTCAACTGACCGGAACCATTTTCAAACTCAACTCTCATATCAATATAAAAAAGTGAAACTCCAGCTGCTGGAGCAGTATTGAGAAAACAAATGTTCTGACCAAATTTCATGAAAATTGGTCCAAAAATGTGAATTCTAGAGTGTTCACATGTTTTCACTTTATACATATAGAGAAAAATGCCCCGCCCACTGGCGGCCATGTTTTTTCACCGATCTGGACCATTTTAGAACTCCTCCGAGATATCAATAAAACCAATGTTTTGACCAACTTTCATGATGATTGGGCAAAATTTGTGACTT
Organism: Dreissena polymorpha; assembly: GCF_020536995.1. Taxonomy (NCBI): domain Eukaryota; kingdom Metazoa; phylum Mollusca; class Bivalvia; order Myida; family Dreissenidae; genus Dreissena; species Dreissena polymorpha. Next base: position 43,566,834 of record NC_068356.1, on the reverse strand, counting down.
CTAGAGTGTTTACAAGGTTTGTCTATAGCCAAATAAGGTAACTGCCACGCCCACTGGCGGTCATGTTTTTCAACGGACCGGAACCACTTTTGAACTCAACCAACATATCATTAGGACAAACATTTTGACAAAGTTACATGAAGATTGGGCATGAAATGTGACTTCTACAGTGTTTACAAGTTTTTTCATTTATTTGACCTAGTGACCTAGTTTTTGACCCGGCACGACCGAGTTTCGATCTCTACCGAGATTTCATTGGGACAAAGCTTCTGACCAAGTTTCATGAAGATCGGACAATAAATGTGACCTCTAGAGTGTTTACGAATAAATGTGGACAGACGACGGACGGACGACGGACAAAGACCGGTCACAAAAGATCAGCTGAGCAATCAGGTGAGCTAAAAAAAAGTAAAACCTAAACTGAATGTACAAAGTCACATAATCTGCTTTGAAAACATGGGTACCGATATATTAGTTTTCTCAAGAAAACCTAGCCCAAAGAACAGTGAGATTGGTAAACATTTCTGAAGGGCATTTTAACATTATTGTAATTGGAACAATTTGGAAATGATATTTTTATACTACAAAAAATAAGGTTGTTTGTATAGCACAATGATTGTTTTGATAGATCAGTATTGATGTGTGACCAGAGCCACAGACTATTGTTTGCACCTACAAATGGCTGTATCAATAAGAAATAGATTTACATACAGCATCACGTGAGTTAAAAGAAAATGAACAAACAAATTCATTTAATTGATATCCCCTTCAAAATAAATTGTGTTTATAAATGGGTGAAAATTCCTCGATATAGTATGGTATTGTCATAAACAATAAATAAGTGTAGGGAAATTGTTTTTATGATTTGAAATTTTCCTTATTGATATCTATACACCCATGAAGTTTCATGTTGAAATATTGCAGCATATCTGAGATATAGCATTGAAAAGTTATGTCATACAAAAATCAACTATAGGCATTAACTCTAGGTTAAAAAGGTGCAGGGTTATGGTTCGTGTGCATTGTACTTCTTCCCATTGATATCTACACACCCATGAAGTTTCATGTTGAAATGTTGCATCACATTTGAGATAAAGCCCTGAAATGTTCCATCATACAAAAACAATAAAGGGCAATAACCCTTATTTATTAAATAAAATTAAATTTTAAAAAAGTAAAGGGTTATGATTCTTAATTATGGCACTGCTCCTTTATCAAATTTTACGATTTGTGTTTGTTTTCCTTTTTTAGAAGCTGCCATGAATAGTGCTGGGCATCACACAAGCCATTCTGAGACTGTTGAGCTCAACCGACCAATTTGGTTTCCATAAACCAACAAAGGAGGGATTCCTGAACTCTAAATGTTTCCAATGAATAAAGATATTAGCCCTGGTGATCTTATTTATTCGTTCTGTTGATATACTTTGATGGAACATATGTGAACTTGCATAGATTTTTAGAGAGCTTATATGTGTCTGTCTGTATCCCTTACTCTCATAGTATCGGTCCTCCTCATAGTATCGTGTCTGTAGTGAAAACCCTTCAAGAAGTGCTTGAAAGTTAATGTTTTTTTTTCAATTTTTAGAAGTTATTATTTATTTGATGGTTATCCATGACTTTTACGACGATCATTCTCATGATTTTTGGTGTTTGTTGGAAAGTAGGTCATGTTCATTCCAGGATGATGCTCTTAAATTTTAATTACGTTACACACAACAATGTTAGTTTGTTTAGGGAATAATAGTAGCTTTATTAAATGTTTTATTTGCCGCTTATTTTTTAATAAAATGTAAAAAATTTTTTCCATTAAATGCTTTTTTTAGAACAAGCACATGCGCATAGTAACAAATCTTAGCAACCAATCAGAAAGGCCAATACTATAAGACTATTGTACATGAAACAGATTACTACAGGTAGCTGCAAATGTATGGCTAGCCAGTATTTTGTCAAAACATTTTCAATTTAAATGCAGGTTTCGTTGTCAGGGGTGGGATTTAAGAACAACCCTCCAGGGGAGGAAAATGCTGGACCCCCCTTACAGGGTTAAATTAATCTCTTCGTGTTTATATAGATCCAGCAAAGTTAGTAACTTTTTTTGTAATTAAGTTTGATGTTCAAAGGGAGGAAATCAGCTGATATGAGGAGAAATCACATCCCTGGTTGTTATGTCAAAGAATACACATTTAACTATAGATTGACAGATAACACATGCATGTTTTTGTATTTGTTCACTTCCAAATTTCGTATGTAGTCATAAACAGGGATGATAATACGGATAGACATGCTAAACAAAATCAGCTATGGAATTATTAAGATCAGATGTTCAAACATTGTAAACGGGTTGTTAAAATAACGATTTGAGGACAAAAACAGTTGTGTCCATGCAATTAGGCTGTATGTTGACCAGTGCCTGCAAATAAATGTTAAACTAGAAATGGTGCGGCAGAGGCCAACGTGTATCCCCAAGCCGCATATTTGACCCAGGGGGCACCCCAGGGTTGGTAATGGGGCCATGTATAGTTGAGATTGACTGTATTGTCATAAGAGATGTTCAGTATCAATTGGAAATGAATCGTTGTAGAAATTAAGAAGTTAATCTTAAAAAACATAAAACAAGAAATGTGTTTGTCCGAAACACAATGCCCCCTACTGCGCCGCTTTGATTTTTTTTCTCATTCGGCAGGTTCATTACTTACCTCCCTTTAAAGCTTATTACTAAGCCCTTGGATTTGTTTTTTTTTGACCTTCGACCTTGACCTTTCACCACTCAAATTATGCAGCTCCATGAGATACACGTGCATGCCAAATATCAAGTTGCTATCTTCAATATTGCAAAAGTTATGTCCAATGCACCATACCGGGGGCATAAAAATGTCTTATTATTATTATGAGTGAAAATCTCTGACCCGGCCCCATCCCAACCCCCATAACTTTTGACCCAGGGGTAAGATCAAAATTCCAAATAGTGCCGGGTACACATATGCTCATAGCTACCATGTGTGCAAGTTTCAAGGTTCTAGTGCTTATAGTGTAGGAGGAGATAGTGGCCAGGACGCACGGACGGACAGACGGCGGAGATAACCACAATATCCCCACGCTTTTAAAAAAAGAGTGGGGATAACGAGTAATGAAAAACTTGCGACAAGTATGTAAAAGCACTTAGTACCTAAACCACAGTATAATGCAGCAACAAGCTTGTTTAATCAATTCATTAATATGATTTCCTGTTTATTGTGAAATACATAATTTTGCTGTTACTCTTTGTTCCATGATAAATGATTATGTATAATATTCTGGTACAAAAGCATAATTGTATATCATTTTAAAGATAATACAATTTTATGATTTTGTTTTGTAGCGCCATACATTACCATATAAGTTTATATGTATCTTCTGAATATATTAACATTATGTGCTTTTGCTAGCGGCTAAGCCTAGAAAGACAATCAGTGATATATAAGCTCATATGATTACTGATATATCTGTGTTTGTTCCATGTGTTATAAGCATGTATTAATACAAAAATATGGATTATAAGACAATTTTGTTTGCATTCAAATCTTTTATATACAGCTACATATACACATTATGTATATGCAGTTACGATTGTGATTTATGAATTGCTTAAACATTGATAGTTTGTTTGTGAAGACAGAATTTAAAGTAGGCAACACAAGTTTGCGAAAGAAAACCCTGTCAGATACCTATATGTATGAAATATTTCAATTACAAAACAAGTGTGCTGTCCCTCAGTTCAGCTCTACATCATTATACATTGATAATCCTGACAATAAAAATTGATTGGACGCATTACATTATTTTGATAACCTATGTTTAATCAGGGTATATAAGAATCAACAGCTTTAATTGACTTGAGACATAACACAAACAATCTGTTTCCTGGGTATACTTAGGACCAGTTTTTGGTTTTTAAAGGGTAATCTAAAGAACGCTTCCACTTAAAGGATCAATACTGAGATTTCCGAGTCGCTAAGCGGACACCATATCCACCAGTGACCACGCCACAGCAACCAAACTATATTTGAATTCTAGAGGCTAAATACGCACACAATTGTAAAATATTAGATATAAAAGCTTGGCGGATGTAAAACGCTTCATCCATTAAAAATAAGATTGTATTGTTTGGATGCATTATTTTTGTATTGAAACAATTATGTTTTGTACAAAATAATGTTCAACTTTTTATAACATTTCATGGTTATCAAATAAGCTTTTGCCCGTAAATAAGGTAGCACCTATTATCATTTAGTTTATAATGTGAACTTGAATTAATGTAACATCCGGAAGAAATATCCGAATTGTTGAATACTTCTGTAAATAAAATTTATGTAGAATGCATAGCTGATTCGATGCTTTACAGAATGAAGATATTGTAAATATATATATGTTTATTGTACCATATTCAGTGGCGACTGTATATTGTAAATATTGTTAATCCAAACCTAAGAGAAAATATAGTTTTTAAGCGGCTATTAAAACAAACATTGGTAGTATTACTCGCAAAGTGCTTAACTTTAACTTACATTTTTACCGCATTTTTAGTTTTTGTAAATTGTGTCTTATCACGGAGTGTATATTGTATCATCTAGAGTCCGTGGTCTTATCAAGTGAAAATGGTCTAAATTATTAAATTGTTTAATTATTTCCTTTTGAAAACGCAGTTGTTGTTGAAGTCGTTGTCGTCGTCATCAACAGTGTCAGCTAAAAAAGCGCTGTTCCATATATACGTATTCCACTCCCGGATTTTCTGCACAGGGCGAAGAAATTTCTGCGGTGGATTATTTGCGGCTGTAGATATATCAGTAAATAACCCTGTGTTGGATTTTATGCGTACATTCGCAAATCTCTAATAGAGACGTGGGAAATTTCTGCGTACAGGCGCAGATATTCCTAAGGTGGATTATTTGATAAATCAGGATGGAGTACCATTTTTGTTTTTTTACATATCGGTTATCTTTCGATGCAATAAAAAAGTCAATGTGTTCATGTTGGAAACGTTAGAAGCTGATATGCCTTTAACGTGATACATCATGTACTTGCCAGACTTTTGGTCCGTCTAAGGTCAACATCAGACAACAGTCTATGTATGTATGTTAATTCTTCAGAATATAAACAACAACACACTTAGCATCTTTGTCGGGATATGTTCATTTATGAGTTTCGAGAGATGACTCTTGAAGACAGTCCAAAGGTTGTTAATTAATAATTATAAAAAAACAACAACATTTTTATGGTAAAGTTTATGTCTGTAGCACGAATGTTGCATTCTTTACTGGATAGCTTCCTTTAAAGTGGCGCATGGTACATGAAATAATGACTCTCGTGACAACCATTCTTCAATTTTGTAAAGATTTAACATTAAGTTAAACCAACTTGGTTCGTAAGTGAACGAAACAGAAGTCACGGTAATGGCATACCCGAATGTGTTCAAGATCAATCTATCACGTATGCATTGTATGTATTAATAGCTGTATTTTTTATTCTTATTTAAGTACAAATATATCTAGGTAACTCGTAGTCCAGTGGTATTTACTCGGCGCGCAATGCAACAAACAAAATTTGAAATTCTTACTAGAAAAGACCACGTTTATTCCATTGCAATCCTATACAACATTATTTTGTACTAAATATATTTTCTACGGGTCAAGTTTGTGAAGAAGATTTTCATCCGTTTGGTGATGTCATGGATAACGTCACTTAAATTTTGAATACATTGTTTAAGAATTTAAGCATTTCAGAACACAAACAAATTTTGGGTCAAATTTCTACACTGCGAGGAAAGTGAAACATGTTATTTTTCAGCGGCACTTTCAAACGCGAACTTTTGGCTGTAAATTTTAGAATTATGTGTTGTTGTTTTTTCGTTAATTTTCTATCACAATTAAGCTCAATACAAGCTCAAATCATGTGTGATTCGCACTCAAATAAACTTTTCAGAGGAAAAAATAATACAAGAAACCGTCGGAGACGGGTGATGCTTCCCAAAGTTTTTTTTTGTCACACTATTGCACTATATATTCAGATAAAAGAAAACGTCTTTAGGGCACAGTAGTTGGGGGACAATAATTTTTAATAGAAAATTTCAAAGGGCCATAAATCTGTGAAAAATTGTCCGACCAGAACCCGCTGATAATATGCATATCTGCTCTTGGTAGTGAAGCTTCCCATAAAGTTTCATTGAATTCCGGTCATTAGTTGCTGAGAAATAGCCCGGACAAGAATTGCACTTTATGTACAGTTAATGGAAAATTTCAAAAATTTCAAAGGGCAATAACTCTATGAAAAATCATCCGACCAGAACTCGCTGATAATATGCACATCTCCTCTTGGTAGTGAAGCTTTCCATAAAGTTTCATTGAATTCCGGTCATTAGTTGCTGAGAAAGAGCCCGGACAAAAATTGTACACGGACGGACACACGGACACACGGACGGACAGACGAAGCGGCGACTATATGCTCCACCCAAAATACATTTTGAGGGAGCATAAAACAACTAATTTACTTAAATGCATAAAATTACAACCTTCATTCCGATTTCTAAGTTACAACGAAGCGTGTCAAGTGTTATAAAGCCTTGTAGTCTGACTTCCTTTTTTTCCTTTGAAGTTTCATAAAATAAAATCGAATAGGTATCAAAGTCGTCTTACTTGAACCGGTACAAGTAAATCAAGCTGTAACGCAGTCTGGGCCTGGTGTGTGTCTTTGCTGTTTGTTCAGAATCGTTGTATGACAATATAATGACCACATGGGGGCTCTAAGCCATTGAAATTCAGTCTAATTTATTAATTATGATAATGATATTTGTTGAATCGATCATTGGTTTGTTGTATTGAAGAAAAAATGTTTGGGCCGCGAAGAGAGAAAACCCGTCTTTATTGTTTGCAACCAGGTCTGACACAAACCGGGCTTTCAGTCACAGCAGGTGGCTAGAGGCTTGGGGGGTTGTTCTAGCTAAAATAAATGCGATGATTGATTATTTACTGTATATATTTACAGTTGCAAATAATCCACCTGAGGAATAAATGCGCATGTACGCAGAGATTTTTCACGTCCATATTAGAGGTTTGCGTATGTTCGCATACAATCCAACACAGGACTATTTACTGTATATAACTACAGCCTGCACAGAAAATCCGGGAGGGGAATACGTATATACCTTAAATATTCCCTTGATGAACACTCTCTTTAATACTTAGATAAGCAAAACGTCTACGCAAAACGCCCTACGCAAAAACACCAATTTAGAATCAATAAATACCTCGCATCAGATTCAATATGTAAACAGATTTTGTATAAAAGACAGGCTGCCTGAAGAAAATCTTGGCATACAGGTTCCTAATGACTTAATAAGATTATCGTGTTTAATATAAAAGTACTTCAAATAGCGTCAGATAAAAGATCTCCCGTTATTCTGTTTGTGTCGATGTGTAAAGCTAACGAAAGGTGACATGTAAAGCATTTACTATAAAGAATAATGCGCGTTAAAATAATATTATAAATAGGTAGAAAAGACACATTACGCATGTTTATTTTGCCACATAAGTCAGGCGTCCATAAACTACCTCAAAATGTTTCGTTATTATATAAAAATATAAACATATTGCATCCGGATACGTGAATTTGTTTATGTAAACTAGAAGCAATATTATTAGTGATATGTATTCCCCTCCCCCATTAAATCAAAGTACTGACAGTACTGGTGTGACGATGCTTTTGAGATGTAAGTTTTTTCAAGAAATGTGCAGAAAATATATTAAACAAGAGCTGTGTTTGTGAAACACAATGCACCCTGCTGCCTTTCACCACTCAAAATGTGCAGCTCCATGACATACACATGCATGCCGAATATGGAGTTGCTATCTTCAATATTGCAAAATTTGACCTTTGACCTTGACCTTAAAGGATGACCTTGACCTTTCACCAATCAACATGTGCAGCTCTATGAGATACGCATGCACGCCAATATTGAAAAAGTTATGGCCAATGTTAAAGTTTTTGGACAGACAGACAGACATACGCTTTATATTTGATATTTGACCTTGAAGGATGACCTTCACTTTCACCTTTCACAACTGAAAATGTGCAGCTCCATGAGATGCACATGTATGCCAAATATCAAGTTGCTATATTCATTATTTAAAAAGTTATGGCCATTAAAGTTTTCGGACGGACAGACAGACTGACACACTGACTGACAGTGCAACTCATATAGGCCACCCTACCGGGGGCATAAAAAGCAATGGCGATATTTTTCTCAGCCACATAATTGTTAATAGCTTGATACCACAAAGTGAAAGAAGAAATGTTAAAAAAGAAAACCTGTCAACGTGTTGTTTTTGCTGGCACGAGAGGGCGATTACACTCAATGTGTTCACATTTTGACCACAGCCTTTGTCAATGACCATTATAGTATGGGTAGCTTTGATATTATTTATTGCTATCATGTAACTGCATGATTGTGTATATGTTTACAATACACAAAGCATAAAAAATGATATAAATATACTGATTGAGCTTATAATAATCTTAGAACTATAGCCAGGTCAATAAAGGACTTAAAATACAATTTTGTGTCCTGATTTCATGAAGAAATGACCATGCATGTCCTAGATTTCAAATTCAAGGCCCTGGTGTGACAAATTGGTAGCATTACCGTTAAACTGTTACCAGGCTTATGAAATTAGTTTTTATTTAACTGTCTAAGGAAATCTAAATCAGGCACTGATTTTTCTTGTTTTAATACAGTCATAGATCAGTTGTGGCCTCTGGGTAATGACCATTTTTTGCTTACTTGTCACACCCTTAAAACTTTCCACACGTCTATAATAGCAAATCTGGATTTAGGTGATCTTTAATGTTAAATTTAAACTTTAGCTCTGTTACAAGAGTGCTGGTAAAGTCCAGTCACATATTTAAATCTAGGCCATGTCAAAATCAAAGTGTCAAAGACAAATGAAAGATGCGTTCATTAATTATTGTCCAGTTGTTTACTACTGCTGTAAGTTTTTATATATGACTGATGAACATCATGTGAGAGAAAATTCACATTATCATTGTATATCAGGTTTAGCAGCCTTTTAGATAACAAAGTATGCTAGTTTTCAATGTCGCTTCTGGGGATCAAACCCGTAGGGCTTTTAGGAAGATTCTGAAATTTTCGATCTCTCGAGAGCAACCAAACCAAGAATTAAGTCAAATATTGCCGACTCGGTTTTTTGAGTCGGTTCATGAGGGATAATGGAGCTCGATTGGTCATAGTCGGCTCTGGTACTACTTACATGTACCCCGGGTACTCTTAAGTATACTTACATGTACCCTGGGTACTCTAAGTATACTTACATGTACCCCAGGTACGGTAAATAAACGTAATTGTACTCGGTCCATATAAGACTGTACCCGAGTTGTATTCGCGCCCAAAATCCGATGTCGTAAAACGCGCAACCGATTATCTAAAACACACTTCTCTTCAAAAAACACTGCATCAACATGCTTTTTGAGTATGTGTTCCGATAATATAGAGGCCATTCTACAGAAAATTGACATAAATGTGCAGGGATTAACACTAAGGCACGTCCGAACGACATTCACTGCCTGTACCTTGGTCCGGGCTAGCCAATGTGCCAGGAACATGCCCGACCGGTCGTGTGTATTTTGGGCGGGATTATATGTTCTATATCAATAAACTGCGTTTTAAATAAGCTTTTCAAAGATGCAAAAATCTTAATACAGTACGATCAGATGACAATTAAATCCCACAGTGAGTTCGGACACAACAAACGGATCGTTTCTCGAAATAGATTCGGAACCCCCTGATTGCAATCAAAAAGAGGCCGACAATTCAGAAAATCCCCGGCGGTTTTCCTGGTAAAACACGTCAGTACCTATTTTTAAACGGAATGCCGCTAGACACGGTTTTTGATTGGTTTCCTCGAAGTGACGTGTTTTCTCAATGAAAATACGTTTGAAACTAAAAGCCAGGATCGCCCAGGATCGTCCGGAATGATGAAGGTATAAAACTCGACATTAACACAAAGTAACTATAAAATTAATAGTTATTTATCAATTTTAAATAATTTTAATTTGTTGTCATTTTGGAAAAGTTATTCCATCCTTTAGACCATTAATAAATCCATTTAGAGGAAGATAGAGACTTTATTTAGATTAGAAGTGTTTTGACAATATTTTTTACGCAATTCAATTGGCTTTTAGAAGAGAGTTAACCCTGTACAATTGTTACAACTACCGTAATACGTTATTTTACCAAGATTCACTTACCATTTCTTGTAAGACGGTAACCCGGCAATCTATGTAAAAAAGGTTTTAACGTTCATGTCGTTGTTTAAGCCAGGATCGCCCAGGATCGTCCGGAATGATGAAGGTATAAAACTCGACATTAACACAAAGTAACTATAAAATTAATAACATTAATTGTTACAACTACCGTAATACGTTATTTTGCTAAGATTCACTTACCATTTCTTGTAAGACGGTAACCCGGCAATCTATGTAAAAAAGGTTTTAACGTTCATGTCGTTGTTTAAGTTTGGCTTTACTGGTGGGGATGGGGGTTCCTCGGGTACGAAAAGAAAAGGGAAAAGGGAAGGAGGAAAGTAAGAGAAAGTATGAGGAAATAAAAAAACAAGAAAATTTCTCCAGAAATGGCGTGAAGATTACAAATAGATGTCTTAAATAGATGAATATTGAATTCAATAGCATTAGTAAGGCAAGCTAATAAGAATGATTTAATCATAATTGCGCATCTCCAAGCACAAGAAAATACAAGTTGAATGATAAATATAAAGGTTTTTATAATACTTGGGTCAGGGAACATGAAAGATTGGTCAGGGCTAGTAGGTTCTGCATGTACTAGCCCGAACGGGCTAGTTGAAAAAAAAGTAAGTATTAAGCCCTGATGTGTATATAGAATTATTACAAAAAAATAGTCGACAACGACTGATTTAGGGTTAAATTTCCCGGGTACATTTTAGTATATTTACCGTACCCGGGATACATGTAAGTATACTTAAGAGTACCCGGGGTACATGTACGTAGTACCCGAGCCGACAATGGACAATCGAGCAATAGTGGAAGGTGCAACATCTCTCACGCCCCCTAGCATCGCCTTTAGCAGTATTCAATTCTCAACAGGAAAGTGCTGGAGTCATTGATCCCGAGGGACAAGAAAAACAATTGATTAATGTTCGAAATTTGATTAATGACAATTCTATTATTTGAGCCAGGTCACAGGAAAAGCGCAGTCAAATCAGTATCCAATTAAATTATTTGTTTTTGTCAGAAAAACGCTTTTAAGCAAACAGCTTTCAAGCGACTGCAGGCTGATCTAGATCCAAACTGGCCACAATCGCCTTAATGTCTCTTTTACTGTAACACAGTTCATTTAACTTTAAAATGATAAAAAGTACTAACACTAAGAAAGAATATGCAAACCAGTAAAGAGTTTGAAATCAATGTTGAATTTCAGGACAGCTTGGTGATCTGCAAATCCCCGATGAAATGTTGATATCGGGTATCATAGTCATTCAATAACTCGCAAAATGCTCGAATACAATTTATAAAGCACAATGTGACTTATATTGATAACTAAAAATACCAGTATGCCAGTTTTGCCGTGTCAAGCTCTTACGATCCAGAAAGTCCTTCATTCACATCGAGTATATATCCTTCGAATTCCAACTATTGTTGTCATAAGCGGAGATTTAGTGAATAAATAATTCATATATCCTAAATGACAGCTTCTAAATAGCGAAACAAGCCAATTTATGCAGTAAGAAAGTTTTGAATCGAGACTCTCTTGGTGGCGGCCATTGTTGAATGTTGAAACACGAACGACAACTGTGCTAAGAGAATGTTATCAATGACGAGCAATCTCCTACGCAGTGGCGAATGCAAAAGGGAAGTAACTTAAAAATCGAGTTATCTCAATCGGACTGGCTCGGTCTTTTACATAGGTCGCCATTGTGATTTTTTTTTTATGGTTATGATTCCTTGGAAGATGCCGTTCGCATCGTCAAAAATTATAAGCCTTTAGATTATTCGAAGCCAGTGAGAAATATATTTCAGGCGGGTAGGTGTGCAAAATGATGAGGAATTGTTTAATTCAGAGCTTAATACAGAGTCCGCTCTGTATTCGATTGCGGGTGTGTTTCCCTTAAAGGGGCAATTTACAGATTTTGGCATGTATTGAAGTTTGTCATTCAATGCTTTATATAGATAAATGTAAACATTGGATCTAAAAAGCTCCATTAAAAAATCAAGAATATTCAAGGTTGTTTATATCCAATCATTAAGATTCAAAATGGACACCGGATATCATGGCTTTTTAAAATTTGTGTTATTCAAAATCAGTCTTTTATTCCATATGAATAAATTGAGAGCTAAACAAAAAAGATGAAACAATAAACATTTTTTTCGCCAAAAAAATGTCAAAAGTGTGACGTCACTCTTACATCATCTTAAAGCGTATATAATGTGCACACTATCTCAGAAATATTTAGAAACATTTATTTTCTAGCAGCATTCACCATTTCAAATATCATCCGTGAAACTTTTACGCAATGTTAATGTCACAACATAATATCATACGTTTAAGTGCACGTGTTGATGTGACAATTTCCGAGTTCTGCACTGCATCCGTGAGGGTGCTCAATTTGATCAATCCTTTTAATTTGTGATCGAACTGGAGCAGCATCGGCTTTTTTTTTAAGAAACGGTAATCATGTTTAAGTGTTTTGCGTTATTTCATTACTGATACTCCATTGTCTTTGATGCAATTATTGTTAAACATATTTTATTATTCCATGTATTTTTATAATAGCGATAAGGCATTTTTAAATATTACTTTATATGCATTCTATCAACTTTTTGAACAATGTATATGTTAATCAAAATTTGATTCTAGCACGTCAAGTGTTTTTTTTTGTTATACAAAAGGTTAACAATTGAAACGTATTCTGCAGTAATTATAGTTCTGAAAACTCTTGACAATCCTTCAAAGTACGCGTGCTTGAACATATGTTAAGTCTGTATAATTAATACATTAGAAAAAATGTTTAAGTCAGGAAAAACCTAACAATTTCACAATACGCAATTGCTATAAGAACTTTAATTTGTGTGTTGTGGAAAATAACTTGCACTGCATTATCTAGAAGGCCAAAATGTCATTTTTTTCCAATAACATCGCAAACAAGTAGGGTAGTAAGATCGGCACATTTTTATATTCACTTATACATGCCATATTCCAAATCTCAAGTTAATGTTCTTCTATATTTAATGTTACTTATTTTAGTTTTCATTTTAGTTTTAATTAAATTGAAAGTTAATTTTGAGAACATGAACACAACAAACTATGATTGAACACAGCAAACCATGCTTGCACACAACAAACCATGATTGAACACAACAAACATGATTGAACACAGCAAACCATAATTGAACACAACAAACCACGATTGAACACAACAAACCATGATTGAACAAAGCAAACCATGATTGAACACAGCTAACCATGATTGAACACAACAAATCATACGTATACATAGGACCAGTTTTTGGTTTCTAAAGGGTAATCTAAAGAACGCTTCCACTTAAAGGATCAATACTGAGATTTCCGAGTCGCTAAGCGGACACCATATCCACCAGTGACCACGCCACGGCAAACAAACTATATTTGAATTCCAGAGGCTAAATACGCACACAATTGTAAAATATTAGATATAAAAGCTTGGCGGATGTAAAACGCTTCATCCATCAAAAATAAGATTTAATTGTTTGGATGCATTATTTTTGTATTGAAACAATTATGTTTTGTACAAAATAATGTTCAACTTTTTATTACATTTCATGGTTATCAAAAAAGCTTTTGCCCGTAAATTAGGTAGCACATATTACCATTTAGTGGATAATGTGAACTTGAATTAATGTAACATCCGGAAGAAATATCCGAGTTGTTGAAAACTTCTGTAAATTTTTTTTATGTAGAATGTATAGCTGATTCGATGCTCTACAGAATGAAGATATTGTTAATATATATATGTCTATGTACCAAATTCAGTGGCGACTCCATATTGTAAATATTGTTCATCCAAACCTAAGAGAAAATATAGTGTTTTTTTTTTAAAGCGGCTATTAAAACAAACATTTGTAGTATGACTCGCAAAGTGCTTAACTTTAACTTAAATTTTTACCGCATTTTTAGTTTTTGTAAATTGTGTCTTATCACGGAGCGTATATTGTGTCATCTAGAGTCCGTGGTCTTATCAAGTGAAAATGGTCTAAATTATTAATTTGTTTAATTATTTCCTTTTGAAAACGCAGTAGTTGTTGAAGTCGTTGTCGTCGTCATCAACAGTGTCAGCTAAAAAAGCGCTGTTCCAGTTGCGAGATAGAAAAAAAAAACAGCGTCCCTCAGCGGTATATACGTATTCCACTCCCGGATTTTCTGCACAGGGCGCAGAAATTTCTGCGGTGGATTATTTGCGGCTGTAGATATATCAGTAAATAACCCTGTGTTGGATTTTATGCGTACATTCGCAAATCTCTAATAGAGACGTGGGAAATTTTTGCGTACAGGCGCAGATATTCCTATGGTGGATTATTTGATAAATCAGGATGGAGTACCATTTTTGTAATTTTACATACCGGTTATCTTTCGACGGAATGCATGCAATAAAAAAAGTCAATGTGTTCATGTTGGAAACGTTAGATGCTGATATGCCTTTCACGTGATACATCATGTTCTTGCCAGACTTTTGGTCCGTCTAAGGTCATAATCGGACTACAGTCTGTGTATGTATGTTAATTCTTCAGAATATTAACAACAACAAACTTGACATCTTTGTCGGGATATGTTCATCGATGAGTTTCGAGAGATGATTCTTGAAGACAGTCCAAAGGTTGTTAATTAATAATTATAAAAAAACAACATTTTTTTTATGGTAAAGTTTATGTCTGTAGCACGAATGTTGCCTTCTTTACTGAATAGTTTCCTTTACAGTGGCGCATGGTACATGAAATAATGACTCTCGTGACAACCATTCTTCAATTTTGTAAAGATTCAACATTTATTTAAACCAACTTGGTTCGTAAGTGAACGAAACAGAAGTCACGGTAATGGCATACCCGAATGTGTTCAAGATCAATCTAACGCGTATGCATTGTATGTATTAATAGCTGTATTTCTTATTCTTATTTAGTACAAATATAACTAGGTAACTCGTGGTCCAGTGTTATTTACTCGGCGCGCAATGCAACAAATAAAATTTGAAATTCTTAACAGAAAAGACCACGTTTATTACATTGCAATCCTATACAACATTATTTTGTACTAAATATGTTCTCTACGGGTCAAGTTTGTGAAGAAGATTTTTATCCGTTTGGTGATGTCGTGGATAACGTCACTTACATTTTGAATAAATTGTTTCAAAACATTTGCAATTTGACAGGGTGAGCGATTTATAATAACAAATAATTGCATTTCAGAATACAAACAAATTTTGGGTCAAATTTCTTCACTGCGAGGAAAGTGAAACATGTTATTTTTCAGCTGCACTTTCAAACGCAAACTTTTGGCTGTAAATATTAGAATTATGTGTTGTTGTTTTTTCGTTAATTTTCTATCACAATAAAGCTCAATACAAGCTCAAATCATGTGTGTTTCGCACTCAAATCAACTTTTCAGAGGAAAAAATAAAACAAGAAACCGTCGGAGACGGATGATGCTCCCCAAAGTTTTTTTGTCAGAATATTGCAATATATATTCAGATAAAGGAAACGTCTTTAGGGCACAGTAGTTGGGGGACAATATTTTTTATAGAAAATTTCAAAGGGCCATAACTCTATGAAAACTTATCCGACCAGAACCCGCTGATAATATGCACATCTCCTCTTGGTAGAAAAGCTTCCCATAAAGTTTCATTGAATTCCGGTAATTAGTTGCTGAAAAATAGCCCGGACAAAAATTGTACACGGACGGACACACGGGCGGACAGACGAAACGGTGACTATATGCCCAAAAACATTTTGAGGGATCATAAAAACAACTAATTTACTTAAATGCATAAAATTACAACCTTTATTCCGATTTCTAAGTTACAACGAAGCGTGTCAAGTGTTATAAAGCCTTGTAGTCTGACTTCCTTTTTTTCCTTTGAAGTTTCATGAAATTAAATCGAATAGGTATTAAAGTCGTCTTACTTGAGCCGATACAAGTAAATCAAGCTGTAACGCAGTCTGGGCCTTTGCTGTTTGTTCAGAATCGTTGTATGACAATATAATGACCACATGGGGGCTCTAAGCCATTGAAATTCAGTCTTATTTATTAGTTATGATAATGATATTTGTTGAATCGATCATTGTTTTGTTGTATTGAAGAAAAAATGTTTGGGCCGCGAAGAGAGAAAACCTGTCTTTATGGTTTGCAACCAGGTCTGACACAAACCGGGCTATCAGTCACAGCAGGTGGCTAGAGGCTTGGGGGTTGTTCTAGCTAAAATAAATGCGATGATTGATTATTTACTGTTTATATTTACAGTTGCAAATAATCCACCTGATGAATAAATGCGCATGTACGCAGAGATTTTCCACGTCCATATTAGAGGTTTGCGTATGTTCGCATACAATCCAACACATGATTATTTACTGTATATAACTACAGCCTGCACAGAAAATCCGGGAGGGAAATACGTATATACCTTAAATATTCCCTTGATGAACACTCTCTTTAATACTTAGATAAGCAAAACGTCTACGCAAAACGCCCTTCGCAAAAACACCAATTTTGAATCAATAAATACCTCGCATCAGATTCAATTTGTAAACAGATTTTGTATAAAAGACAGGCTGCCTGAAGAAAATCTAGGCATACAGGTTCCTAATGACTTAATAAGATTATCGTGTTTAATATAAAAGTAATTCAAATAGCGTCAGATAAAAGATCTCCCGTTATTCTGTTTGTGTCGATGTGTACAGCTGACGAAATGGTGACATGTAAAGCATTTACTATAAAGAATAATGCGCGTTAAAATAATATTATAAATAGGTAGAAAAGACACATTACGCATGTTTATTTTGCCACATAAGTCAGGCGTCCATAAACTACCTCAAAATGTTTCGTTATTATATAAAAATATAAACATATTGCATCCGGAGACGTGAATTTGTTTATGTAAACTAGAAGCAATATTATCAGTGATATGTATTCCCCTCCCCCATTAAATCAAAGTACTGACAGTTCTGGTGTGACGATGCTTTTAAGATGTAAGTTTTTTCAAGAAATGTGCAGAAAATATATTAAACAAGAGCTGTGTTTGTGAAACACTGACTGACTGACTGACAGTTCAACTCATATAGGCCACCCTACCGGGGGCATAAAAAGCAATGGCGATATTTTTCTCAGCCACATTAATTGTTAATAGTTTGATATCACAAAATGAAAGTGAAAGTAAAAATGTTAAAAAAGAAAACCTGTCAACGTGTTGTTTTTGCTGGCACGAGAGGGCGATTACACTCAATGTGTTCACATTTTAACTACAGGCTTTGTCAATGACCATTATAGTATGGGTAGCTTTGATATTATTTATTGCTATCATGTAACTGCATGATTGTGTATATGTTTACAATACACAAAGCATTAAAAATGATATAAATATACTGATTGAGCTTATAATAATATTAGAACTATAGCCAGGTCAATTAAGGACTTAAAATACAATTTTGTGTCCTGATTTCATGAAGAAATGACCATGCATGTCCTAGATTTCAAATTCAAGGACCTGGTGTGACACATTGGTAGCATTACCGTTAAACTGTTACCAGGCTTATGAAATTAGTTTTTATTGAACTGTCTAAGGAAATCTAAATCAGGCACTGATTTTTCTTGTTTTAATACAGTCATAGATCAGTTGTGGCCTCTGGGTAATGACCATTTTTTGCTTACTTGTCACACCCTTAAAACTTTCCACACGCTATAATAGCAAATCTGGATTTAGGTGATCTTCAATGGTAAATTTAAACTTTAGCTCTGTTACAAGAGTGCTGGTAAAGTCCAGTCACATATTTAAATCTAGGCCATGTCAAAATCAAAGTGTCAAAGACAAATGAAAGATGCGTTCATTAATTATTGTCCAGTTGTTTACTACTGCTGTAAGTTTTTATACATGACTGATGAACATCATGTGAGAGAAAATTCACATTATCATTGTATATCAGGTTTAGCAGCCTTTTAGATAACAAAGTATGCTAGTTTTCGATGTCGCTTCTGGGGATCAAACCCGTAGGGCTTTTAGGAAGATTCTGAAATTTTCGATCCCTCGAGAGCAATCAAACCAAGAATTAAGTCAAATATTGCCCACTCGGTTTTTTGAGTCGGTTCATGAGGGATAATGGAGCTCGATTGGTCATAGTCGGCTCTGGTACTACTTACATGTACCCCGGGTACTCTTAAGTATACTTACATGTACCCTGGGTACTCTAAGTATACTTACATGTCTTAATACAGTACGATCAGATGACAATTAAATCCCACAGTGAGTTCGGACACAACAAACGGATCGTTTCTCGAAATAGATTCGGAACCCCCTGATTGCAATCAAAAAGAGGCCGACAATTCAGAAAATCCCCGGCGGTTTTCCTGATAAAACACGTCAGTACCTATTTTTAAACGGAATGCCGCTAGACACGGTTTTTGATTGGTTTCCTCGAAGTGACGTGTTTTCTCAATGAAAATACGTTTGAAACTAAAAGCCAGGATCGCCCAGGATCGTCCGGAATGATGAAGGTATAAAACTCGACATTAACACAAAGTAACTATAAAATTAATAGTTATTTATCAATTTTAAATAATTTTAATTTGTTGTCATTTTGGAAAAGTTATTCCATCCTTTAGACCATTAATAAATCCATTTAGAGGAAGATAAAGACTTTATTTAGATTAGAAGTGTTTTGACAATATTTTTTACGCAATTCAATTGGCTTTTAGAAGAGAGTTAACCCTGTACAATTGTTACAACTACCGTAATACGTTATTTTACCAATATTCACTTACCATTTCTTGTAAGACGGTAACCCGGCAATCTATGTAAAAAAGGTTTTAACGTTCATGTCGTTGTTTAAGTTTGTCTTTACGGGTGGGGATGGGGGTTCCTCGGATACGAAAAGAAAAGGGAAGGAGGAAAGTAAGAGAAAGTATGAGGAAATAAAAAAACAAGAAAATTTCTCCAGAAATGGCGTGAAGATAACAAATAGATGTCTTAAATAGATGAATATTGAATTCAATAGCATTAGTAAGGCAAGCTAATAGGAATGATTTAATCATAATTGCGCATCTCCAAGCACAAGAAAATACAAGTTGAATGATAATAATAAAGGTTTTTATAATACTTGGGTCAGGGCACATGAAAGATTGGTCAGGGCTAGTAGGTTATGCATTTACTAGCCCGAACGGGCTAGTTGAAAAAAAAGTAAGTGTTAAGCCCTGATGTGTATATATAATTATTACAAAAAAATAGTCGACAACGACTGATTTAGGGTTAAATTTCCCGGGTACATTTTAGTATATTTACCGTACCCGGGATACATGTAAGTATACTTAAGAGTACCCGGGGTACATGTATGTAGTACCCGAGCCGACAATGGACAATCGAGCGATAGTGGAAGGTGCAACATCTCTCACGCCCCCTAGCATCGCCTTTAGCAGTATTCAATTCTTAACAGGAAAGTGCTGGAGTCATTGACCCCGAGGGACAAGAAAAACAATTGATTAATGTTCGAAATAAATAATTTGATTAATGACAATTCTATTATTTGAGCCAGGTCACAGGAAAAGCGCAGTCAAATCAGTATCCAATTAAATTATTTGTTTTTGTCAGAAAAACGCTTTTAAGCAAACAGCTTTCAAGCGACTGCAGGCTGATCTAGATCCAAACTGGCCACAATCGCCTTTATGTCTCTTTTATTGTGACACAGTTCATTTAACTTTAAAATGATAAAAAGTACTAACACTAAGAAAGAATATACAAACCAGTAAAGAGTTTGAAATCAATGTTGAATTTCAGGACAGCTTGGTGATCTGCAAATCCCCGATGAAATGTTGATATCGGGTATCATAGTCATTCAATAAGTCGCAAAATGCTCGAATACAATTTATAAAGCACAATGTGACTTATAGTGATAACTAAAAATACCAGTATGCCAGTTTTGCCGTGTCAAGCTCTTACGATTCAGAAAGTCCTTCATTCACATCGAGTATATATTCTTCGAATTCCAACTATTGTTGTCATAAGCGGAGATTTAGTGAATAAATAATTCATATATCCTAAATGACAGCTTCTAAATAGCGAAACAAGCCAATTTATGCAGTAAGAAAGTTTTGAATCGAGACTCTCATGGTGGCGGCCATTGTTGAATGTTGAAACACGAACGACAACTCCGCTAAGAGAATGTAATCAATGACGAGCAATCTCCTACGCAGTGGCGAATGCAAAAGGGAAGTAACTGAAAAATCGAGTTATCTCAATCGGACTGGCTCGGTCTTTTACAAAGGTCGCCAATGTGATTTTTTTTTATGTTTATGATTCCTCGGACGATGCTGTTCGCATCGTCAAAAATTATAAGCCTTTAGATTATTCCAAGCAAGTGAGAAATATATTTCAGGCGGGTAGGTGTGCAAAATGGCGAGGAATTGTTTAATTCAGAGCTTAATACAGAGTCCGCTCTGTATTCGATTGCGGGTTTGTTTCTCTTAAAGGGGCAATTTACAGATTTTGGCATGTATTGAAGTTTGTCATTCAATGCTTTATATTGATAAATGTAAACATTGGATCTAAAAAGATCCAGTAAAAAATCAAGAATATTCAAGGTTGTTTATATCCAATCATTAAGATTCAAAATGGACACCGGTTATCATGGCTATTTAAAATTTGTGTAATTCAAAATCAGTCTTTTATTCCATATGAATAAATTGAGAGCTAAACAATAAAGATGAAACAATAAACATTTTTTTCGCCAAAAAAATGTCAAAAGTGTGACAAAACGTCTCTCTTACATCATCTTAAAGCGTATATAATGTGCACACTATCTCAGAAATATTTAGAAACATTTATTTTCTAGCAGCATTCACCATTTCAAATATCATCCGTTAAACTTTAACGCAATGTGAATGTCACAACATAATATCATACGTTTAAGTGCACGTGTTTATGTGACAATTTCCGAGTTCTGCACTGCATCCGTGAGGGTGTTAAATTTGATCAATCCTTTTAATTTGTGATCGAACTGGAGCAGCATCGGCTTTGTTTTAAGAAACGGTAATCATGTTTAAGTTTATCGCGTTATTTCATTACTGATACTCCATTGTCTTTGATGCAATTAGTGTTAAACATATTTTATTATTCCATGTATTTTTATAATAGCGATAAGGCATTTTTACATATTACTTCATATGCATTTGATCAATCCTTTTAATTTGTGATCGAACTGGACCATCATCGGCTTTTTTTTAAGAAACGGTAATTATGTTTAAGTTAATTGCGTTATTTCATTACTGATACTTCATTGTCTTTGATGCAATTATTGTTAAACATATTTTATTATTCCATGTATTTTTATAATAGCGATAAGGCATTTTTAAATATTACTTTATATGCATTCTATCAACTTGTTGAACAATGTATATGTTAATCAAAATTTGATTCTAGCACGTCAAGTGTTTTTTTTCGTTATACAAAAGGTTAACAATTGAAACGTATTATGCAGTAATTATAGTTCTGAAAACTCTTGACAATCCTTCAAAGTACGCGTGCTTGAACATTTGTTAAGTCTGTATAATTAATACATTAGAAAAAATGTTTAAGTCAGGAAAAAACTAACAATTTCACAATACGCAATTGCTATAAGAACTTTAATTTGTGTGTTGTGGAAAATAACTTGCACTGCATTATCTAGAAGGCCAAAATGTCATTTGTTTCCAATAACATCGCAAACAAGTAGGGTAGTAAGATCGGCACATTTTTATATTCACTTATACATGCCATATTCCAAATCTCAAATTAATGTTCTTCTATATTTAATGTTACTTATTTTAGTTTTCATTTTTAGTTTTAATTAAATTGAAAGTAAATTTTGAGAACATGATGACAACAAACTATGATTGAACACAGCAAACCATGATTGAACACAAAAAACCATGATTGAACACAACAAACCATGATTGAACACAGCAAACCATAATTGAACACAACAAACCATGATTGAACACAACAAACCATGATTGAACAAAGCAAACCATGATTGAACACAGCTAACCATGATTGAACACAACAAATCATGATTGGACACATCAAACCATGATTGAACACATCAATCCATGATTGAACACAACAAACCATGATTTTACCAAGCAAACCATGATTGAACGCAGCAAACCACGATTGAACACAGTAAACATGATCATAAAACGTGTAGTTATTTTAATGAATTTAGCACATCGACATCCCAACATTGAAAACCTTAGGAAAATGTATGATCATCACAAACAAGTAAGGTCGGTCGAGTTAACGGAAATACACCATATTTTATTTGTTTGTTTGTTTTTTTCCTTTTAATTATTAAGTTTTACGTCTTTATGAGTCACTTCAGATATAAAATACAACTCGATGCTTGTATTTGAACATCTTGATACGCACTTCTCTGTAAATGAAAACTTATGTATGTTTATCCAAAGTGATGTGAACAATATTTTCCAACACGACCGTTAAGCTTTGCCCCGTCACGGACAGATTTCATGTGACGTTTTCCTGGTTGATTGCGAGTACTCAATGTGTGACGTTGTCTCTACTTGTTTTTAAGAACTCACTGTGTGGCATTGTTCCTTGTTGGTAGCACGTAATCACTGTGTGACGTTGTTTCTGCCTGTTTGCAAGTACTTACAATGAGACGCTGTTCACTGTTTGGTTCAAACACTAAATGTGTGACGTTGTTCTGGGTTGGTTGCAAGTATTCTGTGTGTGACGTTGTTTCTGGTTAAGTGCAAGTACTCTTTGTGTGACGTTGTTCTTGGTTGATAGTAAGTAGTCACTGTGTTACGCTGGTTAGGCGCGGTTGAGTGCAAGTACTAACTGTGTGACGGTGTTCCTGGTTGGTTGCAAGTACTCACTGTGTGACGATGTTCCTGGTTGGTTGCAAGTACTCACTGTGTAACGATGTTCCTGGTTGGTTGCAAGTACTCACTGTGTGACGATGTTCCTGGTTGGTTGCAAGTACTCACTTTGTGACGATGTTCCTGGTTGGTTGCAAGTAATTACTGTGTGAATTTGTTCCTGGTTGTTTGCAAGTACTTACTGTGTTACGTTGTTCCTGGTTGGTTACAAAAACCTATTTCAAAAAAGAGCGAAGCGGCATACAAATTGTTCGTACCTAGGAATAAACAAAGTAAAACAAGTCTATTGTGTGACAAGCAAGCCTCATTGTGCCCCTATAATGCGCAGTGAGTCGATTTTAATAAAGACCAAGTTTGTTTGTGTTGCTTTGTTGATATAACCTACCTTAAGAAAACACAAACCGTGTTTTATTCGATTGTTAATCAATACACCGATCACTCGTATTAATCAAATAAAAGTGTTTTTTAAACACCAGTAAAAGAAGAAATATGGATAGGCTGTAACATTTTCATTTTAAACTCCTATTTTTTCTGGAGTATGCTAGATTGATCTAAGATCAGTGCCACGGCTGCTTTGAAAAAAAACACACAAATGACGTGTGCTATTTTGGAGTAAAACAGTTTGGTCGCTAAATACGTGATATGTAAACATGTTGCTAAGATAACATTGGAGACTAATTTAAGTATTTTTGTTCATGTACGGTAGCGTCTATAGTTCGCGCTCCCGAGTTATCGATCTTCTGCCTTATAAAGGCCACAAACCAACGCGCTTGGTTATTGGGATATGTCTGAACACACGGAGATGATAGCAGTTATCAGCGCCCTTTACACGATTGGTATCACGTTGCGGCCTTTGTGGATATTTTTCTACAGCGATAGTATTAATAAAATGATATAATGTACTTAATAGTGACATGTGGATATGTCATGTGATTAATATGAATTTCCTTTTAAGAATTAATCTAAATGCACTGATTGTAAGTAGATGTATTTGTAATTTAATCAGTGTATTTATGCACCAACTATCTAATAAGTTATGTCATGAAAGAATATATTTTCAGTGTGTTTGACCACTCACATCCACGCCTTTACTGGAATACAGAGATGTATCAATTGCAAAGGCGACTACGATGATGCCGACTACTCATTTAATTACACAGAAATCGATTGTTATAACACGGCTCGCAATTATTCTACCGTGCACTGGTCTCTAGAGCATGGATGCGAAGCGTTTGAAAATGAACCATATAACACAATGTTTACATCTGATACCACCGGTCGCTGGCAGGCCTGGGCAACGTCGAATCCAGGTAAATGCATACTTTATATTATAAATCATAATTGCAGCCGGCTATATTTAATTATATATAACCTCATTCCGCTTTTACATTTGTGGAATATTCCATTCTGAACGAGCGACATAATTTGATCTGTAACGGAGTATGAAACTATTAAATCTTACTGACAGTAATTTCTAACTGATAGATTTGGCGATGTTTCATAATTTTCACAATGATTGTTATAAAATGCAAGGCTTTTTGATAAATTGCAAATTACAAGTGTGCTTTAAACCATGTAAGTAATTGATAAGATTAAGGAACTATACATTATGTCAGATTTTTTTTTTTAAGTACAACATCAAATCAGGTAATATTAAGCTGCCGTCTTAAAGGTAAACGAAACTGTCACCTGTTTAAATATTTCATTGACTAAACTAAATATGAAGAAGTACGTATGTTTTATTAACTTAAATATGCATGCCCACACATGAACAAGTTAACTAAATCGTGGAAATTGATCTTATTAAACGAATCTTACAAAACATGTTTATTTATTAAGCACAAATGTCTAACAAGAACACGATGACAACAAGACAATTTTAGCCGATTAAAACCGATTTATAAAAAAGTTGATCATGTTGATGAAAATATCAACAATAAGTTATTGACTAAAACACATATGCATTTCTCAAAAGGAATCAACGAAATGAACTAAATATTTTTTATTGAATAGTAAACATGAAAAGATAAAGCGATCAATATTAATAGGCAAGAAGCTTGACGGTGGTATTGAAATGCCTGACTTCGAAGCTTATTCAAAATGTTTAATCATTAAATTGATTACACTGTTATGTCATAACGATGTGGTATATTGGACAATTATTCCAAAGCTATTTTAAAACCAATTTGTAAATGACAGTTTACCTTTAAAACGAATTAAGATTCGTTAAACATTTCCCTGTGCACAAAAGAAAATTCCGCCTTTCCACAAGGCTTTATTAATAAAAACATATAATCAAACAATATAAAACCAAAATCAAAACCCGACGGGTTTATTGATATAAGATCTCAAATATTGAGGTTAACTAACACATTCATTTAAACAATGGAAGTTGCTTGCTGTTCGCTATTTGGATCTAATCAGATAGTAAACATGAATACTTTAAACATATTTTATTTCCTAAAGCATGACATTGATGCAAATTAATACATTTGGTTCATACTCACATAATGAAGAAAGGGTTTGTCGGGGGTCTTTTCCTTGGGGAAGTTTTTAAACGTTATACTGGTGACCAGTAAATTATGTCATTTACAACGTTCAAAGAAGAGAACACAAAACGCAATAAATATATTGATTTATTGATTTAATTAGGGATATGATAGTTCTCGTTCATATTATTATAATGATAATAACTTTAATAGTTAATAATAATAATAATAAAATTATTATTATTATTATTTTTTTACTATTATTATTATTATTGCTATTATTATTATTATTATTATTATTATTATTATTATTATTATAATTATTAATTTATTATTATTATTATTACCATCATCACCATTATTATCATTATTTTAGAAATAACAATAAAATAATAAATGTAAAAACAGTAATAATTATAATGACAAAAATAAAAAATAGTAATAATGATAATAATAATAATAATAATAATAATAATAATAATAATAATAATAATAGTACTAGTAATAATACTACTACTACTAATATTAATAAAGGGAAATAATACTAATGGTAAACAACAGTTATGATGAAAAAATAACGAAAGTAAGAAGTCCTGTCCAGCATGAGAATATTTGTGTGCTAAGTTATAAATCGTCGTGTCTCATTCATATATTTTTTAACTTCATTAAACAATGAATGCGTTGTTTTCATTATTTAATGATGAGGGTTTACCAAAAAGGAGCATTTCACAATTAACAGGATGAAATTATTTTAATATATATTTTGAACCAAGACCTCTGCCTGATTAAAGGTGTTTTTTCACGTTTTGGTAAATTGCATCAGTACAGAAAGTTAAAGCATGTGCCCATTCTATAATAACTGTGTCGATATTGCTTTTTATCGAAAACAACGTAACAGTGCTTTCAGAAATCATGCACAGCACTTGCAGTTTTAAGCTTTAAATCTAACTTTATATATGCAATATATATATACATGTTCTTTTGTCTTTGTTTTTCATTAAAGTCTTTTAATGAAAATGAAAATAACACATGAAATAAAATATTTTAAATGAAAAGTTTCTGCTGCTTTAGATATAGGCTAAAGAACGCAATCACAGAATAATTGTGCTGTATTTTTTTCAACAAGGTGGCCATCCAAAAATAAAAAAGTGATAGTGCCTGTAATGAAAAATGCACGTTCTTCATGACGCATCTTAGGGATCAACAATATCAATAAATTATTAATATTAATAACAGATAAAACTAGTATAAAAGTATCACACGACGTAGAGCTTTGACGATTGACGCTCATTATGTGTTTGATATATACTGTGCTTGACCTCATTTCGTGACCCTTCACTTTACACACATTCTTAATCTAGTTATAAATACGCTAAATCAGCCCTCCGATGCTTTAAAATTAAACGTCCAATTATTTATTAGACGTGTACATTTAACAAAATGCTGTTTGATCAATAGAAAGAATCATTTTACCTCATTTTGTAGAACCAGTAATAAACAAAGCGTAACAAAAACAAACGTTTCGTGCCTTGGAATTAATATTTTGAACAGATTTGTGTTGGATATTCAAACAATAGGCAAACATTTTGTCAATTCAACATGCAATTACGTCTGATTTCTGCATATTTGTTCATATTAATATAAATAAATAAATAAATAAATAAATAAGTTACATAAGCCAGGAATGCCGTTACGCACTATTGTGATGGTAGAAGCCACCCGAAAGAGAAAATGGCGGAAATTGTTGAGGACCAGTTGCGAAGCCACGTGACGTCAATTCCGTCGTTTGTAAGAGACACTATGGACTTCTTAAACAAAATACAAAAATTAAAACAACCTCTTTCGGAAGGTACGCTAATATTCTGTTTAGATGTGAAGGCCCTGTATCCAAGTGTCCCGAGAGATGAGACCCGTGCTGCTGCTATAGAGGCTTTAAACAGGCGAACGGACCCGGAAATTCATACAGAGGACGTCATCGTGATGATGGACACTGTGTTGGAGAACAACACCTTCTCATTCAACGACGAACACTTTATACAGACGGAAGGGACGGCAATTGGCTCACGCCTCGGGCTGAACTATGCATCAACCTACATGGGTGCTTGGGAAGAGGAACTGTTCCGGCGGTGGGAAAAGCAGCCACTCGCATACTTCCGGTTTGTGGAAGATGTGTGGGGCTTATTGACGCATGGTATCGAGGCACTTAAAACTTTCCACACACAAGGAAATGAAATCAACCCTCGCATTAAACTCGAGCTCCGCTATTCTTCGGAAAAACTAGAGTTCCTGGACACGGTGACATCAATACGGAACGGGCGCCTTCAAACCGACCTATATACTAAGCCTACCGATAAACACCTGTACCTACAAAGGGATTCTTCGCACCCAGAGTCAGAGGAGGTTGACTACCGGAAGCACAGACAGGCGATGAAAACACAGCTCGTGAACCGTTGATTTGACGGGGCGTTTGTGGAGAATGAATGATAAAGGTCGACAATAAAAAGAGAGATGACCTTTTACGCGAAAAGACAAACTCGGAGCATAATACAAGGATTCCGCTCGTGATAACGTTTTCGCGCGCACTACCCAACATCGGCCTTATCATCCGTAGACCCCTACACACCTACACACGCTGTACACGTCTGATAGAATGAAGGAAGTGTTCTCTGAGCCACCATTAGTAGACTTCAGAAGGGATTGCAACATGCAAGACATCCTAGTGCACACAAAACACAATCGGATGTTCTTCCGAAAGCCAAATATGAGCGGGCCCTGTGGGGCGCAGAGATGCGCCATTTGCCCGTACATGATGAAGGCGGAATATTTCACAGATCCCAGCGGCAGGAAGCACAGCGTCAGAAACAATGTTGATTGCAAATCATCCAATGTTGTGTACGCGGTCAACTGTCGTCGCTGTCGCAGGTTCGTGGACGTGGGAGAGACCGGCGGAACTCTGTACCAGCGACATCTATTGAATCTGTCGCGTATTCGCACACAGCAGCACCGTGACCCGGTAACTGAACATTTCTACACAGACGGACATTCCATGGATGATTTCCAAATAATGGTACTCGAAAAACTCAGCGGGTTTGACGAGTACCGCAAAACCATGGAGCAATTGTGAAAACAAAGGACATGCCGACCATATGGCATCAACGTGCAAGAAAAAACATTTATAAAAGGGCGCGTAAACAACGTTGACGCCGGAAATGCACGACGTCATTTCCGTTCATAATAAAACATCTGAAAATCAAAAATGGCCGCTGATGAAGACCGTGAGGTCGAAAGCTTCGGCATATATATATATATATATATATATATATATATATATATATATATATATATATATATATATATATATATATATATATATTCATGTATATATCGAAGACATACCGGTATACTAAATATACTCTTTTCCGGCCGATTAATTGTTATATTATACTTTAAGATTATATACCTTAAATTATAAAATAACAATAAATCGGCCGGAAAAGAGTTTGTCCAGTAAACCGGTATGTTAAATACACTTTGTCTTCTATGCAATAACCAAGATTTTGCTGTAACGTCGGAAACATCAGAGGTTTGATCACGGATGTTTTTATTATGTCTATTTTAATGCGATACAAATAAAAAGCGCGGTTCTCTTACTTCAGTTTTCTGACCACATTTCTGTATATTGTTTCAGTTTGTTCGGAGTTCAGCTTACATGAGTACACATCTCGCATGATCACGTAGTTCACGACCGTAACTTTTACCTTCAATTCCTCGCCTGGCCATTGTTTCCGGGAATGACTCGTCGTGCTTCACATTCACGTATACCTCCTACGACTCCTACACCAAGTGTTCTAAGTACGTTTGCCCTGGAAGTTGCCTGCTCGTCCCTTCTCCGGAAGAGTGGGAAATAACTGCTTACCAGCGCGTTTGTATAAGAGGTACGGTGCTGTGTGTTTCTTTACGAAAATATAACCTTAAAGTGTATACCCCCTAGTGTATTTCGGCATAGCTGTTTAACGTCACTTTTGACC
Source organism: Dreissena polymorpha (assembly GCF_020536995.1). Classification (NCBI taxonomy): domain Eukaryota; kingdom Metazoa; phylum Mollusca; class Bivalvia; order Myida; family Dreissenidae; genus Dreissena; species Dreissena polymorpha. The sequence goes on along the minus strand of NC_068356.1, from coordinate 43,537,126 downwards.
TTAGATGACCTTCATTCCTGATAGGTCCGAAATGAATAAACCCGAACTGTGATTTGGCTAATAATACAAAAATCACCATAAACATTGGTAGTCTGGTTCCCAGACTAAAACATTGGATGAACACTATTTGAACTGAAAAATGAATATATTGTAAATAACATGTAAATTACAATATTTAAAAATTGTCATGATCCTCAAAACATCCTCTAAACATTACATCGAAAAGTTTCTCCTTAGTTAACGAAGCAGTATAGCATTGATCACATGTCTGTACAATTAAAAGAATCTATTGTTAACATGCCGTAGCGGCCACACTAAACACTACACAAACAGGCTAGATTGCACTTAACCGGTACGCAGTTGTTTACCACTATCGACAAATCGGGAGTTTGGGGGCGGTAGCCCGCGATACTAAGGAAATATATAGGTGTTTGAAATACATCTGTCTTTGATTTGTTATAATTCATATTTGCGTTTATTAGTGTAAATATGTTTCTTTGTACTTTGTACTTTGTTTTGTTCATTTTTTTTTATAAAGTTATGTTTTTCTGTAAAAAAGTCATATCACTATGATGCTTGCAATATTGAGTCTTTTATGTTTACATTTTGCTAACATCGGTACGCATTATAACACATTATCTTTTATTTCATTCCAACATTATGTTCATAGTTTTTCAGTGGCGAATATGTTTTCTTTTCCTATTGAAACTTATGAACTTACTTGTTCAATTATGAAAACCTAGTCATTACAATACTTATTGACAATAAAACATACAATTTCACCTCTTTTTGTTCTTCATGTTTATACATTAAAATATATGATCTTATTATCACTCACTACCTTCATTAGAGTACATGGTCGCTTCATTCCATCTCCTTTCACTGGTCGCAAACATTACAACATCAACGCTGTATATCTTTTTAAAGATATTTCTTGTTATCAATTCAAGAATAATGATAGGACGGTATATTTATAGTTTTATTTTTCCAAATTACTCCTTTAAATGTTGAGTTATTTGTTATATCGTTATTTATCTTCTGACAAGTACATTCATTAATATGTGTACACACCGGGGTTTATTTTAACTGTCTATGGTGTCTTAGGATGGTGTATTTTCCATCGAAAACATACATTCAAGCCGGGTTCCATAAATAATTTTCTTTATCAAACCCCGCAACGAAGTGCAAGATGTATACTGGATTCTTGTTAAATATGATGATATATTATACGAAAAGTAAATAATATAAACTTGCAGGAATTTTTATTTCTAATAAAAACTTGCACATCAACGTATTTGATCTCCTACGTTGAACATGCGGCGTAGACGAGTTCTCGTCAAAATCTTTATTTCATGTGCTTAATGTTAATTATGTTACTATTTTTTTCATATTTCTTATTTTTTGTCTATATTGTTGCTCTAATAATTGAATTTTCCGTAGATTCGAAATGGTAAAGTGATGAAGAACAAAAAGATATTTATTGCAAAGTTATTATTTTGTTCAGAGTGTGCGCAGTTGGAGAACACATCACAATATGTCGTAACACTAAGAGACGATGGTTTCTTACAAGGGGACATTGCGAATTATACATGTAAACCAGGGTATAGTTATCAAAGCGGAAACCTTACAAGGTATTCAATGCCAAATGTGGGTGGGATCTCATGTCTTTGTATTACATATATTGAGCTTTTTGCCGTAGTGAATAGTGTTTATGCGTGTTATTCAAACCGTAGTCCACTTTTCGAATACAAACGTAAAATATGAAGCTTTAAATGTTATATTTTCTTTTTCAAAATCTCTGCGACAAAACATTTAAGATAACAATGTTCTTATAGGATATGCCAGGACAATAACAGTTGGTCAGGTATCGCCCCAACTTGCGTTGCTGATTGTGGACTGCCGACAACGATTATGAACGGCTCCTACACTTTGTCTCAAGGAACCATACTTGGCAGCGCAGCTACATACATGTGTCAAGCAGGGTTCAAGCTAGTAAATTTAGCTTCCAATCTGACATGCGGTTCGAGTTCTCAGTGGATCGGTACACAGCCAGAATGTAAGATAATTGAGTGCGGCCAGCCTTCAGATGTGAAAAATGGATCATACAATCTTTCATCCGGTACTCACTACGGTAGCATTGGAACGGCGACGTGCGTCGCAGGGTACGAGATCCATGGATCTGCAAATATCATGTGTGATATTAATGGCGATTCGAACGGTTCTTTTCCCGACTGTACTCCTTGTGTGTTTTCTTAAAAACAAGCTATTTTCTTTTTTTATTGATTTATTCAGTACACTATTTGCCCTATCAAGACCTTTATGGCAAGGTTATTTTTTTTCAGGTTGCGTGCCGTTGATGAACACATCGCAATACGCCGTAACAATAACAGGTGGTATTCCACAAGGGGCAATCGCGATTTACACGTGCAACCTTGGACATATCTATCACAGCGGGAACCTAACACGGTATATACAATCTGATGTTTTCGAAATCCTATAGGTTCATGTCATTATATAATTTAAGTTCAGAGCTCAATACGTCTTATTTGCGAACGTGTTTAGTATATACATGTCGGTCATGGAAGCTGTGGTACTCATTTCTTGTAGTAACAATATATATAGAAAGTTTTCATTAAACTTAAAAAAAATTATGTATATTTACAAGCACTTAAACTGTTCTTCCAGGATATGCACCAATAACAGTTGGTCAGGTATTGCCCCAAATTGCGTTGTTGATTGTGGACCACCTATACAGATTATGAACGGCTCCTACACTTTGTCTCAGGGAACCACATTACACAGCACAGCGACTTACCAGTGTCAAGCCGGGTTCCAGCTAGCCAATGGGAATTCCAATCTGACATGCGGTTCGAGTTCTCAGTGGATCGGTACACAGCCAGAATGTGAGATAATTGAGTGCGGCCAGCCTTCAGATGTGAAAAATGGATCATACAATCTTTCGTCCGGAACTCACTACGGTAGCATTGGAACATCGACGTGCGTCGCAGGGTACGAGATCCATGGAACTGCAAATATCATGTGTGATATTAATGGCGATTGGAACGGTTCTTTTCCCGACTGTACTCCAGTTGATTGTGGATCGGCGCAAAACATTGAAAACGAAAATGTCACTTCAACCGGAACAACATTTGGGCATACTGCAACCTATAACTGTGTGTCGGGCTTTGAATTAGTTGGACCAAACCTGTTGACATGCAATGCGTCGTCCGAATGGGAACCATATGAACCAAATTGCGTTGCTGATTGTGGACCACCAACACAGATTATGAACGGCTCCTACACTTTGTCTCAGGGAACCACATTAAGCAGCACATCGACTTACCAGTGTCAAGCAGGGTTCCAGCTAGCCAATTGGAATTCCACTCTGATATGCGATGAGAATTCTCAATGGATCGGTTCACAACCAGAATGTGAAATAATTGAGTGCGGCCAACCTCCCAATGTGAAAAATGGATCATTTAGTCTTTCGTCCGGAACTCAGTACGGTAGCATTGCAACGGCGTCGTGCGTCGAAGGGTACGAGATCCACGAAACTGCAAATATCATGTGTGGTGATAATGGCAATTGGAACGGATCTCTTTCCGACTGCGCTCCAGTTGATTGTGGATCGGCGCAAAACATTTTAAACGGACATGTCGCTTCAACAGGAACAACCTTTGGATATACTGCAACCTATTACTGTATTACAGGCTTTGTATTAGCTGGACCTAACCTGGTGAAATGCAATGCGTCGGCCGAATGGGAACCATATGTACCAAGTTGCCAAGGCACGTATCAATAAGCTAATCATTAATAATTTAACTATTATACCAAATGCATTTTATTTTATTTTTTTAATCTCTTGTCATTAACATGTTAATGGTGTTAATAATATTTTGATATTCGATATTGTCTTTACTTTGCAAGACGTGCGTTTCGTAAAGAACTTCTATACTCCTCTTATTTGAATTAACTAGGTTATATGTTTAGCTTTTAGTTAAGAATACCAGTATTGAAAGCGTTCCCAAGAATCTCTACATTATGCCGTGCATTTGTTACAACAAGACGTTCACTGGACTGACGGAGGAGCAGATAATAGCTCAGTTGATACAGAACATGTCCATAGACACGCGCAACACCAGCATGGCGCTCAACAAGCTACGCTGCAGGCAAGATGACCGACCTTTCTGTGTTATAACCGGTTACATTACTATCGGAGTCATCGGCGGGATGTTTCTACTGTTGGTTCTCTCAGATGTCCCCAGGCTTATCCACGATTTTCGATTCTATTTTTAATAAAATAAAACGAAACACTGCATAATATAATTACACCATATAAATGCGTACTTGTCCCAAAGTAATCCACGTGATAATGAGTAAACATGTTAAGTGTATTAATATATTTAATGGCACAGCCAGCTTTAGTGATCCTAACCAAGCAGTTTGGCTACAGGCTTTACGAAACAGTTGCGAAGTAGATGGTTTAATAATGATATGATAGTTTGAAAACAATTATTTGTACATTCCGTTAATTATATTGGCGATTATGCATGTGAGTTTCTTTTTTATTGTGTATTTCTTAATATTCTCCGTGCATTCCATGTCAGTTACATAGACGAATGTGCGTGTGTGTTTCTTTTTATTGTGTGTTTCTTAAAATAATTTGATCATTCCGAGTTAATTGCATAGGCGAAATGTTTGGCTTGTGTTTTTTTTTAATTTTTTTTTGTCCAAATATTTTAATAGCCTCTTCTAATGTGGAATGTGGATGTCTTAGAAAAAGAAGTAATACAATAACACAGGAAAATCTTTTTCTCAATGAAAGATAATCTTGTTACGATTGGAGCATCCTTTTAAATATAAAGGAACTGCGATAAACTGTTGTGCACCTCTGTGTATGTAAGCTAGAAGAGTTGTTCCACACCAATCAGCAAGAATATGTCGACTAAACACTGGTTATAAAAATAGACATGCACAACACCAGCATGGCGATCTGCAAGCTAGGATGCCGGCAAGATGACCGACCTTTCTGTGTTACAACCGGTTACATTGCTATCGGAGTCATCGGCGGAATGTTTCTACTTGTGGTTCTCTCAGATTTCCCGAGACTTATCCACGACTTTAGATTCTATTTTTAATTACATAACTTAAAAAAAACTACACCATATAAAAACAGCAGATTAATGCAGTACTTGTCCCAAAGTAAGCCACGTTATAATTAATAAACATGTTAAGTGTATGAATATATTTAAGGGCACAGCCAGCTTTAGTGATCCTTACCAAGCAGTTTGGCTACAGGCTTTATGACATTATTCATGTAAAAAAATTATCAAATGAAACGGAAATATGTCTGACCCGCATAAACGTGATCTGCAGGAAAACACTATAAAATATAAGAAAACGGTTTCATTTGAAACGTTTTGAATCATATTACTAAAAGTATAAACCTACGGACTTACATAGATGATTAAATATTTGTTCATGACATTTACGAAACAGCTCCGAAGTAGATGGTTTTATAATGATATGTTTTTGAATAAAATTCTTTGTACGTTCCGTTAATTATATTGACGAATGTGCATGTGCGTTTCTTTTTGCTTGTATATTTCTTACAATTTTCTGTGCATTCCATGTCAGTTACATAGAAGAATTTGCGGGTGTATTTCTTTTTATTGTGTGTTTATTGTGTGTTTCTTGCTTACTCTGAACATTTCGAGTTAATTACATAGGCGAATGTGTTTTGCTTGTTTTTTTATATATCTTTTTTGTCCAAATATTTAAATAGCCTCTTCTTATGCGGATGTCTTAGAAAAAGAAGTAATACAATAAAACAGGAAAACTCTTTTTTTAAATGAAGGATAATCTTGTAACGATAGAAGACTCCTTAAACTAACAAAGGAACTACGTTTAACTGCTGTGCACTTTTGTTCATGTAAACAAGAAGAGTTGCTCCTGACCAATCAGCAAGAATATGTCGACTTACCAGTGGTTATCACAGCCGTCGCAAATAAAATTGTGCAGGTCTAAAAAAACTAGAAGTTTAATCAACGTTCTCTTCAATATGGAATAATGTTTTTTCAATTGTTGCATAAATATGTTTGTATCAATTTGCATTGATCTTGGGTTTTTAATAAAGGCGTAGATTTAACCAATATTGACTCGTTGTTATTAATATATACATATTGTTTTGTATACTTACGATGTTTTTATAAAACTGTTAAGGATACATACAATACATTGTAAAGACCATGGTATTCGACTACAATTCTGTGCCTGTTAAACACGTGCCGGCATGCAAAATTGGTTGAGTGGTCATTACAAATCTGGGGATCGTGGGTATGATCCCCAGCCCGGCAACATAACTTATGTACTTTTGGTTTTTAAATACTTTCTACGGTCCCTCTCCTTCTACCTCTGTAACGTGTAAGGTAGCTTTCGGGTACTTGCATAAGTATGTGCACTAAGCACTGGTTTTGGATCAATAATTTGTCTTCATCAATTTAAAGTCAAGTTTATTAGAAAAGTCTTCACTAATTTATATTTTTCACTCACCAGTTTCACGTGCAGCATACATTTTTTAAGTTTTAAATATTGTTGTTTTATTGCTCTCGATGCGAACGAAATCAAAACTTTCGACACTTGATGCAACGATAATCAGCAGTAATAATTATATAACCGCCAACTCTTCATATCACTTCGTCTGATAAAAGTAGTAGTAGTAGTAGAAGTAGTAGTAGTAGTAGTAGTAGTAGTAGCAGTAGTAGTAGTAGTAGTAGTAGTAGTAGTAGTAGTAGTAGTAGTAGTAGTAGTAGTAGTAGTAGTAGTAGTAGTAGTAGTAGTAGTAGTAGTAGTAGTAGTAGTAGTTATAGTTGTAGAAGTAGTAGTACACGTAGTAGTCGTATTAGTAGTAGAAGTAGTAGTAGTAGTAGTAGTAGAAGAAGAAGTAGTAGTAGTAGTAGTAGTAGTAGTAGTAGTAGTAGTAGTAGTAGTAGTAGTTGAAGAAGTAGTAGTAGTTGTTGTAGTTTTAGTAGTTTTAGTAGTAGAAGTGGTAGTAGCAGTAGTAGTAGTAGTATTAATAGTAGTAGTATTAGTAGTAGTAGTAGTAGTAGTAGTAGTAGTAGTAGTAGTAGTAGTAGTAGAAGTAGTAGTAGCAGAAGTAGTAGTAGTAGTAGAAGTATAAGTAGAAGTAGTAGTAGTAGAAGTAGTAGTAGTAGTAGTAGTAGTAGTAGTAGTAGTAGTAGTAGTAGTAGTAGTAGTAGTAGTAGTAGTAGTAGTAGTAGTAGTAGTAGTAGTAGTAGTAGTAGTAGTAAAACTAGTAATATAAATAGTAGACGAAAAATAATTACTCGTAGTAGTAGTAGTGGTATTGTTATTATTATTATTATTCTTCTTATTATTATTATTATTATTGTTATTATTATTTTTTTTTTTTAATTATTATTATTATTACTATTATTATTATTATTATTAGTAGTAGTAGTAGTAGTAGTAGTACTAGTAGAAGTAGTAGTAGTAGTAGTAGTAGTAGTAGTAGTAGTAGTAGTAGTAGTAGTAGTAGAAGTTGAAGAAGTAGTAGCAGTAGTAGTAGTAGTAGTATTATAGTAGTACTAGTAATAGTAGAAGTAGTTTGAGTACAAGTAGTAGTAGAAGTATTAGTAGTATTAGTATTAGTAGTAGTAGTTTTAGTAGAAGTAGTAGAAGTAGTAGTAGTAGTAGAAGAAGTAGTAGTAGTTGTTGTAGTAGTAGTAGTTTTAGTAGTAGTAGTAGTAGTAGTAGCAGTAGTAGTAGTAGTAGTTCTTGTTGTTGTTGTAGTAGTAGTAGTTGTAGAAGAAGTAGTAGAAGTAGAGGTAGTGGTAATAGCAATAAACTACGATCTTTTGTTAAATTAAAACAAAGCCTTTCATGCAAAAAAGCTTAAAAATCCTTAATTCGACAAAGGTATGCACAACTTAAAACAGATAATTATATTTATCCTCTCACATGCCTTTAAATCAACTCTCTGGTGACGGACTATTTGTTTCGATTAATAAGATACAAAATACCTTAATTATTGGGACGCATCATGAATGTTATCGTTATATTATATATCATTCTTTTTTCTTCTTTAAAACATATTACTGAACCAGCTTTCCGTATTTATCATATTCATTTACTTAATTACGAAATTTATGACGTATCTAGTGTGATGTCATTTCTCATACGAAACATACTATCTTGTTTCTCACATGATTTTAGGGACAACAATTTGGAATTGGTGGTTTTAATAGTATTTAAAAAAAAGAATTTTAAAGCATCGAACGAATCATAAATGTATTTCGGATTGTGTGTTTGTCATTCACATGTGTTGACTTCGATAGGAATAAAATAATTCGCTACGACAGGATTGCGATTTTATAAATCGGGTTTTGGGTCAGAGTGGTTATCAATCGATACAAACGCTATCAAAAAATAGTGTGGTTTAATATACATTTCGATAATAGGGAGTGGAGAACAGAAAATGAATTTCTACAAAGAAATGGAAGAACAGAAAATGGATGTGTATATCGCTGTAACTCTATTGTTATAAAGCAATTGATTAAAGTTGTCATTAAGGTAAATGAAATTTAGTTTTTGTTTTGCTGCTTGCATTTTTTTCATTTTTCACAAAGAAAAATATTACATTCTCGATTCGTTTTTTTATTTCTTCTCATATTTTCAATTGTAAAGTAGGCCTATTAAAAGAAACAGTTTAAAGAGGAACTAATTTTTTTTTACGTGACACAATCGGTAGTTATTCGGTCGTTAGGAATGTTATGTACATTTAGGAGGCCCGACAAGAATAATTATATTGTTATGTCAATTAAGCATTTTTCTTTGATAAAATGAGTCAACGGCATGTGACAGGATAAATAGAATAATAGGTTGGTGACGTGGATGGAGAATGGTTATCTGGCTCGGCGGAGGATCTTATCGGGTGAGCCGAAAAAATTCCCCCGCCTTGCCAGATAACCAATCGCGTTCCATGTTAAATTACATAACAAATTGCAATCACATGCTTGATGATTGTAGATACTTTAAACAATTTAATATGAACGGTGTTTTTACACATACGCAGTTTCATGTCATGAAAGTTGTCAACTTTGATTCATTAAATGTATTTGGAGTATAAAAAAAAGGTAAAATTTGCTCAACTTGGTAATTATTAAAATAATGGAACAAAATGTGTCGAAGTGGTTGTGCACACCTGTGTCCAAGTTCGAACATTTTACAGTTTTTTCATGAAACAAAACAATTTAAAGGTGTATTGCTATACATATAGTTATATTCTGAAAGATAAATGCATTTACTGTTGTTATACAGTTTATTTGTACTGGAACTATTTTCAAACACGGCTGAGATTCATATGTGCGTCGTATGAGATATCGAGGTTATTTGTATTATCAGTGACCGTTAACTTTTCAGGTATTTCCACTAGAACACACCAAACTTCATAGTGTTCAACATGTTAAAAAACACCCCCTAAATTGGGCGAGTTAACAAAACTTTTTTTGCCGTACATACATTTTGTTAATTATTATGTATCGAACGAAACATTTATTATTATTATTAGTAGTAGTAGTATTAGTAGTAGAAGTAGTATTATTATTCATCTTATTATTAAAGGCTTGATTATATTTTAGCGGATATTGTACGATAGCCCATGCGTCATCTCTTCTACGGACAGTTGCGCAAAGACAAAACTTTCAGCAATATTGGATTGTTAAGAAAAAAGCATTTCGCTATATAAATTGAGGGATGTTGATAAGCTAAACGGCGTTAAGGCTTAAACATAAGCGGGAGGTGGGGGCGGCAGAAAAAATTAAATATCCAATAGTTGTAAAACCTGTTTTAGTACGAACTATATCTCTTTCATTAATGTTTTTTGTGTTGTTTTACTTATTACATTTAGTAGAACTTAACAATGGCGATTTCATGTATTACGTCATAAATATTTTAGATAGTTGAATAAGATATACGATGGAAACTGTCAAATTTGTAACAAACAGATAGATATAAATGAAATTTTATATTTACATATATATCTGATGCATTCATACAATTCGTGAAATTTTTCACATTAATAATGCTATTGATTTTTGTGTACATGTATAAAGTTTTAGTTTAGTATGCACTTGACCTCGGCCTTTCAAAATAACCACATATCAGGGAAAGACCTTTTTTTAAGAAAATCTCGGAAGCGGTACGTCGAAATAGGTAACACCACGATCTACAGCAAGGGAATATTACTTTTAAGAACGCATGCCAATCACAAATTATCAGCATAACATTACCATAAACATACTGAGTTACTAATCTTTAAAGTAACTTCCTTTCATGAACTATTTCATGGGTCAATTTATTGATTCGTAACAAACACAGTAATCTAGATATGTGAACTAATCATATTATAAACAAATCCATCTTTGTTACTTGCCAGTTTTGACCAAGATTCTAGAGATTATTTACAGTTTGTATAATATTTTTAATGATATCGTTCCTTATATTACACTCATTACACTCTTAATAATGGTAAGAACATAACAACCTTATAATATAATATACTATGCGATCGACCAACAACGGAACAATTGGCCACACGTAATTGAGCGGGAGTCTGTCTATGAGATTTCAGGCTTCGATACGATGTGATGCGTATCCGTACTATATATTATGCTTTGCATTCGGTTGCAATGTGTTCACGATTTGAAAATTACAGACCGCAGAATATAACACGATATGATCTCCAGTTCATGTAACATCCGGTTGAGTAGACATTTTGCATTACTCGTCTTGATCAGACTGATTTGAGTCCCTGAAAGTAAACTGCTAAAACCATACAGGAAATATTAAGGTAGACAAGTCCTATTCACATTACATCACATTTCTTTTCCAAAGTTTCCATGTGTCTTGAAAAGTTAAAAATGACCAGCATGTTACAGAACAAGCAAAGCAGATTCGAAGAATCATGTAATATAACAAAAATGATATTCGACAGAAACGTCCATGTCTTTGCACGATCATCATGATTAGATTGCATAATAGGGTATTTCATGCAGAAACTATAACATACATGTATTGTGTTCCTCAAAAGCGATGTGTTTGTGCGTTGCTTTGATTTTGAATACATGTCTATTAGTAACGATTTTCTACAATGTTTCATTAAATAAACATACATGTAATAAAGCACATCGTATTTAACTCCATACACAAGTCATTTTACTGCAGGCCTGGTTAAAGCATGCAATAGGGCCAGACTTAAATATTGTTACACATAGAAATATATTTGATTCTTGTGTGGTTCCGAGTAAAACTAGTGGAGATGGTAATTGAAGAAAGATTAACAAAGCTCGATATGAATCATAACTCAAAAGACTAGCCGTTCAATATGGGATCCTGAATGCATTAGTCATAAAATAAAATAAACGAGAAAATGCTACTATAAACGAACTGTAACATGTGTTACTTAGTCACCTTACGCAAAACGTAACGTATAACTGCACATAATGATGTAACTGCTGCACGTAATGACGAATGTACCGAACGTAAAGACGTTTGCACAGCGAATAATGATAAAACTACTACACATACTGACGAATGTACCGAACGGAAAGAAGTTTGCACAGCACGTAATGTTGTCACTACTGCACATAATGATGTAACTGCTGCACGTAATGACGAATGTACATAACGTTAAGACTTTTGCACAGCGCATAATGATAAAACTACTACACATAATGTTGAATGTACAGAACGTCAAGAAGTTTGGACAGAACATAATGTTGTTACTACTTGGCGTAATGCTTTAACTACTGCATACAATGACGAATGTACTGAACGTAAAGAAAATTGCACAAGGCATAATGTTTATTCCACTGAAAATAATGATTAATGTACTGCAAACAACGACAACAGTCATATGAAGTCAGTAATGGCGTTCCATACCGTTTTGTTGCATCTGTTTTAAATATGACATACCTTGCCGACTCGCAGAACTGCGGGGCCAAAGGTATTTTATTTTGTCATTACTCATAACTACGGTCTTGCAAGACAGGTACACACTTTTGTCGTATTATTTTTTATGACAAACCTATGATGCTTTTAAACAGAAATTATTCGTACAAATATAAAGTATATAATACACCGGAATCGTCATACGCACAGAACATGTGTAGACAGCAATACACAGTTTATTGTTCAGTTCAGACTTTAAATGTGTGTTAGGGGCGTTTGTTGTTGTTTCTGTTCAAACACATTAGTAAATAAAATAAGTTAATTGAACACAAATCTAGACTTACAACCATTCACAAGTTTTATAACTATCAGAGGGACAAAACACTTTAATAACTTACATCCCATTGCTTCCCTTAAAATGTCCCATACAGAGCGATTCGTGTTTATACATTATAATAAATCGGATGGATCCTGAATGTTTTCGCACCATCTGTGGTATTTTAATGATATAGTTATGTATTCGCACCATCTGTGGTGTTTTAATGAGATAGTTAAAAGCATATTAAGATAAAATCTATGGGTTTTAATCACTGCAGCTGTTAGAACGTCACCGGTAGCTCCGACATCTTTCTAATTGAGAAGGCGGTTCCTGATGGGCCAGTATCAGTGAAAGGTAACATGACCGAGGATTTCGATTAGCGGAACAGCTCTGGGCGAAACTGGTTATGTCATTTGGCAATACAAGTTTTTTGTATCAGTCGACAAACACTTTGGTTCCGTCACTCATCAAAGCTTACACCGCTTTCTGCGCAGCAATAGGAATTATAGGTCTGTCTGTCTGTCTGTCTGTCTGTCTGTCTGTCTGTCTGTCTGTCTGTCTGTTTGTCTGTCCGTCTGTCTGTCTGTCTATAATAGTGACTAGGCATTTTTTCCGCGTGTCGCTTCGTTTAAAATATACTTCGTTAAAAATGTCCCTGTCATTCGTTATGGTGTAATATTACAGCTCAACCATGAACAATCTCGTCCTGGTGCTCATACTTGTATGCTGCGTCGTTCTGCTTACTCTGCCATAGGTTACTGAAGGTGAGTTGACGTTTGTTTTATAATTTCTTAGCTATGTAAATTGCATGGTTCTTTTTGTGTTGGCTTTTACAACAGACATGGATGAAAGTTTCAAAAGCCCGGCAAAGTGCATGCTTATTTAAAAGTTATTTGTTTACCGCATAAACAAGAATCGGGAAAAATCAATTAGGTTTTACACAAAATAGTGTTATGTCTTTGTTTTAGTTGAACAACCCAGTTGCCATCTATGACCATCCGGCTCGTTGCTAATTGCAAGTAGCAAAAGATTAATGCCCTATCATCGCGACGCTAACAATCAAGGCGGCTCTTTGATCAGCAATAATGTGGTAATGCAATGTGTCTGGTGAAACAATACTCGAAAATTTAAAACGACAAGCGACAATTTAAGGCGACGCATGACATCTGAACATTTTATTGTCGAATGATCTTTCTTATATTTGACATGAAAAGCAGCATCAACAATTGAGTGTCGACTTAAAGTGTCGGTTATCATTGTAAAATGTCGCGAGTCGTGTCGTTGCTTTGATTGTCAGGTTTCGACCTCATGCGGTAACAGGTACCATTCAAAGCGACGCACAATACGACATGCGACATTTTAAATTACGAGCGTTAAAATATCGCGCAAATATCAGGCAATTGTCGATTGTCGATTTAAGCCCATGGTACACGACACACGGCATTCAAAATGACGCGCGACATTTCAAACTACGTACTTCATTTTTTTCGAAGTTGCTTGTGGCAATTTTTTGCATGAGTATCTTCGGTGATACAAATAATAAATTTACTTATTTATTCAATTTACTACCATGAGATATTTGGGCTTCGGTGTCAATTTTTACACGAGTGACACCTAATGTTTTAATATTCGGTCGGAAGAATTCTGGGAAATTGAACAAGAACTGAAAATTATAAAATGCGCCATATAATTGTATCCATTTACTCAAGTTATATAAATATCTTGAAAGTATTCCTGTACAGTGTGAAATCACTTCCCTTTACTGACACCAAATACGGACCTCTTATATACGCACATGATACAACTGTTTTGTTCATATTCACTTGTAAAAAACAGACCCAGGATATATCAGTAAAGTTTTAATGACATATTCCTATTATTAACGATGAGTCCCAGAAAATACATATATTTCGTCCGAATAACACTCTCTAACCTGTATAAATACTTCGCACTTGTGTTTTATTTTCTACGCATTCATACTCCTGAACAATGGTTATTCGACAAACAAAAATATGATATTAAAATTATATTGTTTTACTATAACGTCGATATGCCTCTATGACTTGCGAAACATTCGCTTTCTATATCCTGTTTAAGCGGCTGAACCCTGTGCGTGCAAAGAAAGATGTCAAAATGGTGTTGAAATTGACTCCGGCTTCTGCAGACGCGGGTCATCCAGAGGGAGACTTTGCTGCATTTTTTTTTATTATTAGCATCACGAAGATAATGGCAAGTATTCATCAAGTATCTTTATGTCCAAATAGAGTTACTGCCCTTTCATTGTATACGGTGATTTTCATAACATAAATTATATGGTACAGCTTCCATGCGGAATCGTCTTGTTCCTTCACCACGAACGAAGTAAGTTATAGCTCAAATTAAACCTATAGCTGTCAGGAAGAGATGTCGATTGGTTTTACTCGTCAATCTTTTAATTGCTGATAACTCACATTGATAGATTTCACTAGACAACAATGTGTTTGGTCGACCTCCGCGTAGAGATTTGACCGTTTCGGAGCATAGATCTAATCTCATCACACACACATTTTGTAATTACGTCATCAAAGTACAGCTCGTATAGAAAATTTAGGTGCACTATTTCGGTGTACAGGGATTGAGCTTGCGCGCCTTTATTTGTATAATATCAAATCGTCACTTGCATTATGTACATATTTTGGATATTTTTCAAGATAAAGACACGCGTATTGCGCTTTACTATGTTCTAAAACTATAACATAATAATTGTTTTAATGGTGCATCAAGAGTGATTTGACTCATGTTTCTGTGTCATTTTTGTTTTGGAATAACACAAATACGGCGATCACTAAATGAATACAATTATTTGACATTTTACTGTAAAACCGGACATAATGTGATAACAATAGCTCACATTGAGCCCTTCGTGTCAAAGAGAGCAAATACAATTAATACTTTTACACAGTGTAAATGTTATACTATCATGGTGTTTGTCAATTTCTTCAACACGTACACCATCACTAAAAATGTTAAGACTTTAACCTGCCTCGAGTACCTTACATGACACAATATACAATATAAATCGGCAACACGCGAAATAATAAAAATAAGTTAAGCCCAGTTAAAGTATACATACATATCCTGTGTGACGCCGTTGGGATTTTGGGTTAAGAGCGTATAAATAAAATTATGCTTGAATTTCGCACCAACACAACTTCAGTAAGTATCGTTCAATGTGAGCGCTGTGATACCTGAAGAGAACTGAAATCAACGTCTCGACGTTATACTCTATTAAGTTCTATGCTCGAAAACCGCGTGAGTCAGATTTCGTCATATTTTTCATGAGACAGAACCATTGATGTGAAGGTAAATTAAAACGGTAGACGGAAAACTACAACGGGCGAGGCATGGTCAGGGGTGATAACCCCCAAAAAGGGTTAGGGTAAGGGTTAGTGTTAGGGTTCGGGTTAGGGTGAGGGTTGGGTTTAGGCTAACCCAAACCCTAACCCGACCCCTAACACTAACCCAAACCCTAACCATAACCCTCTAACCCCCCCTTGCGCAATACCATACCATGCCTCGCCCGTTGTAGTTTTCCGTCTCCCAATTAAAACGTTATGTTTTGCCAGAACTTTTACCGTTGATTATTGTATGCGCGATTTATGATTCACATTGTTCCAGTCTAATGCACAGGTGATTAGCGTGTGGCTATGATATTAATTAGTGAAAAAATCATTTTGAATGATAAATACTCATATTATAACGAAACATAAACTTTTCTGGAAAAAAAATCAATATCAAATTATATATAACAAGGTATCCATCTCAAAATCACCCGAAAACGGGGTGCATCGCTTTGAACAGCCATAACATTATCAATTGTGCGGCGATTTTCATGATCTTGGTCTTATTCAACGCAGAAATGAATTTCCTTTCTAGAAATGTATGTATCTTGTTATATTTCTACAGATGCACCCTTTTTTCGGTTGATTTCGAGTTGGATACCTTGTTATATATTTACTTCATAGTGAACTTTTTTCAGAAGAGTTGATTTTTTGTTATAATATGATTATTTATCATTTAAAATGATGTTTTCACTAATTATTATCACAGCAACACGCTAACCACATGTGGTCTTAAGAACCAGTTAACTAAACAATTCGCAGTTTTTGACGGCTACATTTTTCATCAATGGTTTTCCAGGTTTTTCTCACATACCATATATATGCCTAAAAATTGGATATCATAATCAGTATTTTCGCAACAAATGAGCCAGAAAGCCGCCATTAAAATAAAATCAGACAAAATCGCGCTTACATTGATTAGTTTACTAAAGCAATAAATAATGGCCACAATCACTCAACTGTATTTTCTTTGAGGCAAAGCAGAAAAAGAAAATAATCCAACACCATTATGAACAAGTTACAAGCGCTTAAAACACGTAATTTTAACCAAGGGTTTGGCAGTATTGCACGCAATTCAAGGATACCTCTTCCGTGAAATTTATCCTTCGTTGTACACTATTTGTATCAAACAAGCGTCTATCATAAATAAAATGTTAAAGCGAAACTCATTTATCAAATAGCTATCCTGTTTCAAACATTTAGTCCGTTTTTTTTTCTCAATGTCAAAGCGTATCTATTAAATTTGATGACGTATCCAGAGTTTCTGTTTCAATATATACACTTTGACATTTATGAAATGTATAGAAATCCGATGCGCCATGCCCATTGCTGTTTGCATATTTTGCTGTGTGAGAAACGC
This sequence comes from Dreissena polymorpha, assembly GCF_020536995.1. Lineage (NCBI taxonomy): Eukaryota > Metazoa > Mollusca > Bivalvia > Myida > Dreissenidae > Dreissena > Dreissena polymorpha. The sequence continues at coordinate 43,520,097 of NC_068356.1, read as the reverse complement.
ATTTTGTATTTTGTAAATCTTGATTTTGTGTTTGGAAATAAATGAGATTCGGTAATTACGGCGACTACACACAACACGAACACTAAATAAAGGCATACATCATAACACAACGCTCGAAACTTTATTTGCAAAAAGCAAACCGAAGATCGCAAGGCGCTATGATTGACGATGATGATGATGATGATGATGATGATGATGATGATGATGATGATGAGGATGATAATGATGATGATGATGATGATGATGAAGATGATGATGATGATGATGATGATGATGATGATGATGATGATGATGATGATGATGATGATGATGATGATGATGATGATGACGATGATGATAATAACTGTGTTTATTTCTTAGAATATTTTCCTTGGCGTTTGTCATTGGACATATAAGTACACGCACAATAATCAACAATGAAATTTTTCCTACGTACTGTTTTGACATGAAACATCTAATAAATAGAATGCACGAACAAACAAGGTAAAACCTAAAATTAAAATTGAAGGTTTAGTTTAGAAGATACCTTTATTCATATGAGAAGATTTACGCAGATAATAATCAACGAATAGCGAGGCTTCAATCAACTTATATCCATGTAGTTGATGAAAACTTGACACGTTTTGAATTATACAATAGCTCGTATTATTTGGTACAGATATGTAAATAGGTAAATTAATGACTGACTACTATGATATACATTGTCTAATAAAACATCAAATATGAACAGGTTACAAAACAATACATAACTATGCACCAATGTTACAACCCGTTTTGCAATAAACCCGTTTTGTAATACATTCGAGTTAGTGTCTTTATTTACTTGACTATATTCGACAAGTAGAAGTTTCACATGGCGAGGCTTGCCGAGATGTGTAAGCCTTTCAAAGAAGGGTCGGATACCCTCGAGTACACAAAAACAATAGCGTAATGTGATACTTATCCTACTGTATGATAAAGAAACTACATTTAGGTTATAGGTCAATTTTTATTATAAAGAAATTTATGATTGATTATTGCATTAAAAAATAACAGCATACACCACATGCAACCAAAAAAAAACAACAGTATATCCTAGCATATCATGTATAATATGTGTTTGACATTATTACTGTTGTATTATACCACTTTTGTTCTTGCTTATGCACATATTTACATTGTATGTTTTATATTGAATAAAAAAAATTTAAAAAAAATTATGCAGTTTATGCGTCGTTTTGTTTGTTCGTTTTTTCTCAATGTCAAAGCGTGTGTATTAAATTTGATGACGTATATGGGGTATCGGGTTCAATTTTATGGGTTTTTTGCACTCGAAATAGTCCTTAACAACTGCTTTCAAGTGATGTAAACATTGCTATATGCCTAAATTTAACTTACAGTCTTGATCAAAAGCAACCCTGATATATTTATTCTTTGCAATATTTTTGTTATCATAATCTGTATAGTTTAATTAGTTTTGACGATTAATTATTCTTTTAATAGTGACCTCTTAAGTCCGTTACTGGATTTCACATCCTTTTTGTGACAAATACAGCCAATTCCCTTGCAACGACCCAGGGGTAAAATAACGACTTTTTAAAAGTCAGATTTAGTATTGTTGCATTTATTATCAACGTGCCAGTAAACGACAACTTCCTTTTAGGTATTGTTGTAGAAAGAGAATGAACGTAGAACATATTTTATGACAAAAGCCAACAAAATGTGCCGTGTCAAATCTACGATCCTCGGATTTTTAGATCTGCGCCGAGGATCGGGGTTCCATCCCAATGCCTCCAAACGTTCTAGTAAGCTGAAATTTGTCAAATAATCGTTTGAAAGGGTATTCTTCTCTACTGTGATACAAGGAGGGCAGTGGTAAGTTTTCTAAAAAATAAAATGTAATTTTCAAATGCATTAGTTCGAAAGGAAATACACGGCATATAATTCACTGACAACAGGAACGTTCTTAAGAACACTTTATTTAAGTTGATTGCAAACAAACGCTTATATTAACGCTTTGTAGAAAAAAAAACGCGATGCAGTTTACCATTCTATTGTTTAAACCAATCATCACCATGTATTGAGCATGTTGGCGTGTATTTGGTTTCTCTGTAACGATAAATGTAGACTGTTTTTAAAATAATCACTTCTTGATTTGTTATGTAGGTATTGTCGTGATTGGAACCGTTCGTTAGCTGTCGACTAAGGTCATTTGGATTGTGAAGTTTTCTCTGATTGTAAAGTGTTTAATGTTCCAATGTGTATTACTCGTGTCTGTTGTCTTTTCTTGAGTGCAAATTTGTTGAAGGCACTGCCCTGTTCTTTATTTCGTGGAACGTGGTAGCAAAATGCAATAATACAGTTTTGTTAAATATAAATTTAATGATTAACGTAATTTTCATTATATACATTGATGACCTCTTTTTATATCAGCGCTTAACTAGAACTCTTCAGTTTATTTAATTCGCAAGGTTCGATATTTTCACCACATGACTTACCTAAATTAGAGATATATAATTTTTATTTGAGGGAAACCGCCTGTCCGAATGTCATTTAAGCATAGTTCAGATCAAATACTGGGTTTTTATTGGAACATTTAGGATTATGAATTCGACATTTACTCTTGAATTCGACAAAACTTTTGTCAGAAAATTGTTATTTAATAAGAAAAGAACTGTAAAATAATACTGAAATTGTATAAAGCTACACAGAGAGAAGTCTAATGAACACATGTTTTGTTTTATATGATGAAATGTAATTAATGTAAATAATACGAAAATGCACTGTGATATGAAAGTCATAAATACAATAATCTAACAAAATCAAATAAATTTGTGTACTTTTGATAGCATCGAAGGCGGACTTCTCCATTTTATTTAAAAAGCCAGAAGAGTTGTTCAAAGCCTTAATAACTAATTTTACTTCGCTGGAATAATTCTCAACTGTAAGTCATCCTTAGCACCCGTCCACTTGACATAGTACTGTTGTATGGTAACTAATTTTGCTTTATCCTCATGGTGTCTTGGTGTGTTTAATGGGCGTTAAACTTCAATACACCAGGTCGACAAATATACCCACTGAAATGACAAAATAAGGAACTTTTTATGTTGGCGTGTTCTAAAGTTTGCGACGTTTAAACCAACACACACATCAAAACGACAAATAAACGACACCAACACGAGTATTTACACATCGACTACACGATATATATGCTTCATTTATCGAAATAATGGTACGTTAGTATTTGCCGAAAGTTTATGTTAGTACTAACGAAGGTAATTATAATTGAAATGTGTCAACATTGTATTGTATAGCATATTTGCATTTGATTGTTTGTTTAAGTACATGACACTCCGTTTTGCTCCCCAGTTCATCGTGCATTCACTAATTATGAACTATCAGACCTCTTCAAAAGTAATGACAACAAAAAGGCGTTCGAAAATTGAAACTTACCATTAAATATTCATTGGTGTATAATTATTTTTCAACATAATTAAGTTGCTTTTTCTTTACATTTAACGATCTTAAAGGTCCAAGTTCGGATATTAAGCTAAAATTAATTAATAACGTTCAAGTCTTAAAAAGCGAATCTTATCGAGAATGCTGATCTAACTCAATTGCCTAATGGTCCCAAATTAATTACGAATTTGTATGTGTCACATTAATTACATTAAAATAACTTTTAGTTTTAAAGTATATAATTTTTTACTTAAGTTTGATATTTTTTTGTAAATTGTTTTATGAATTAAAAACAATTTCTTACTATGTAAACCAAACGCTCCCAAATGCAAAGAACCATATTAAATGAAGTATATTGTTGAAGCATCGTACTATCGTGCGACTGGCAATGCAAATATACTGTTAGGATAGCCAGCAACCAATGTAAACCCCATATGCTTTGGACTGACCTTTTCAAGACGCAACATTAGCTTAAATATTGTATTGTAGACGTTGTATTAAAAATAGATTCATAGTTGACAATAAATCCACGTTATTGTTTCTTCAGAAATCCATAGACTAAGCACATACACACAAATCAACAGTGTCCCTTTAAACATTGTTCAAATTATGCATGGATGGAATTGTATGACGTTTTCTGTTCATTTGAACACAATTTTATTGTCGTGAAACATGCCAACCTTAAACGTTCTGGTGTTTGCGTATGCTTGGTCATGTAAAGCGGAATTTCACATTCGTACTTTGAAACAAATGTTTTGTCTGTTTTCGTTATACTAAATTAATTATACTTTGTTTTGTAATGTACCATCGCGTATTATTCTGAAACGTATTGAAAATTGTTAATAAAAATGACTTACATGTGTGGAATATTACATCTTTACAAAATATTATCATTAAAAAGTAAATCCGACACTTATTGCGTTTATGTTCCTTACAGTATGACGAGTATGATTTTCTTTTCTTTGTGTATACATGTTTTCAGTGGGAATCACATCCGGAAGCGGATACAATTGTACGCACGTCCAGAAATGTTTTAATTGCGGAGGAAATTTCAGCGCCGTACAACTGACGGGCTACAGTGAAGACTCGTGTTACAACGCCGTCAGACAATATCAATCTGTCCACTACGCTCTCTACAACACACCCATTTGCAGAAAATTTGATGACCGAACCAACACACGTTTCATTAATGATATACCCGGGAGATGGCAGGCATGGGAAACCTGTAATGATGGTAAGTATTATTTTCAAATGATAGTTAAATTCGTATTAATTACTGCCCATTTCTCTTCGTTGCACAACATACACAATCAAACATAATTTTGCAACTGTCGATTCATGATTCTCTTCGTTGTTTGTAAATTGCAGATAGTATTATGCTTGTTTAAAAATACGAAAAAACATAAGTTAGTTGACACGTCCGTGGCTTTGTCCTTTACAACTGTTTGACAATACATGCAACAAAAAACATTTCTGTGGCCGGGTCATTAAAGCTTTTATGTTGTTTTTTTTTTTTTAAATATTTCGTTAAACATTTCTATTAAATTCATCTCAAAGCAGGCATATCTTATATTGTTACAAAGTTTAGAAATTTATAAATAGATGCCGAGGAAAATTCAAACATAACAGCCATTTTAAATGATGTTTGTTTGTTTATATCAGCATGTAAATTGTTTATGATATTGGCAATACCATTTGCTGATAAAAACACTCACATGTTTTATAACAAACGAATAGGAACAAGGTAAAACTTTTTTGCACTTAAACCTTATATTGTATTATTCGTTATTCATACCAGGAAACCGATTCTCAAACCGATGTGAAAATGTACAAAACAGACGAATACCTTGCCAATTCGTGGGTACGAATCAAATTCACAGGATGGTACCTATTCTAAGCACAATTATGAAACTAAAGTAATAAAGTATCAAATACATCTAGTAGTTGATAAAGAAAACCTCTTAATAAACTCAAAGTAAACCTAAAGCTTCATCAGAAGCACTGAAATCTGTTTAAACCAAGTGGTTCGCAATTAATTGCAAGGAATTATTTGCCAAACGATGAGGCACAAAACAAATGTAGTTGACAAGACACAGAAGAAAATACAACGGGTAATTCAAACCATTGGAAACTTAAAACCATTTAGTTATGTATTTAGGATGCGCATCAAGAAGAAGCCGTTAACATGGCTGTAAAAGGTCAACTTCAATAGATTGGTTGTGTATTCTAAGTCTAAGTCTTCGAAAAAATAATTTCTTTAAACGATTCTAAATCTGAAAATTCGTGAGGAAATTTAAAATAATAATTTATTTCTACCAAAGGATGATTCACTTTCAGAAAAACACTACGCACAGAAATATACTCACGATGTGTCCCGCATGTCACTTCATCACGCGCTCTGCTTTAAACGCATTGTTTTCTTTTTTTAAGCAGATATATACACACTCCTAAAGTATAACATGAACGCAATTTGACCTAAAAGACGTATGCTCAGTACATGTTAAACAACCTTGTCGTTCTTTTTAATAACCTGGCATTTGTTCGTCAGCTATATCAGTGTTTTGAAGACGTTTGATATTTTGAGTATGTGTACTACTTACATACACTACAGATACATAACGTAGGGGAACGCTTATATATACTAACTATATCTGTTGATACTGTTTCAGTTTGTTTGGAGTTTACTTTAAATAGCTACACAAATCATATGATAGAAGGAGCGACCCAGTACAACTCTTCTACCTATGCTTCCTCGCTTGGCCATTGTTTTCGGGAATGCTTTGACGACAGCCTGTGCTACACATTTGTATATTCCTTAAACATTTGTTACAAGTACGGATGTGATGGTAATTGTAAGCTGACCTCCGGCGGTGTAAACACTGTTTATCAGCGCGTCTGTCTCAGAGGTACGTTGTTGTCCGTACTTATTTTTCATAACAGTTAAGCACGACATTATGCTGAATAATACGTGCATAACAAATCTAAGGTATATTGCGTCAATGTTGCACAGAGAAAGGTATAATAAGTGAGACGTATTCATTTAAATCACTCGCGTTTGCGTGTGTAACACGTTGTGGTGTTTAGCATAACAACTTAAAAAAATATTTATTTATACAAATCGGGTATTCTATTTATCCCATCATTTGGCATGTTTTCTCCTGGTTATGTCTGACAATTATTACACAAAACATTGTCTGAATTAAAGCAAAAGACGTTATGAATTTAATCGCAATGACGACACTAAACTGCGCGTGTTGCAGCAAGGAGATACTTCTCGTATAAGATTCTGTTGTGATTTAGTCACCAACTTTACTCCTTTAAATGATTGTTATACAGGTTAAATCGTAAATTTGATGTTAAAAACACAAACAGAGAGCAATAATGTTTCACGTTTATATTTAAATATAAGTATATGTATTCCAGGTGTGACGTTTAAAAAATGTGCATTGGCTATTATACAAAGAAAAATAACAATTGTGTGACCGTGTTCCATTTAAATTGCTTTTAATAAAAACCCTTAGGGAAGTAGAAGGTGTAACAAAAGTGGTTTTGACATATAACTCAGCATTCGTGCTTGCACTCATTTTTCCTTCGGATATTAACTTGCATCATTCGAATTTTCATTTGCATATAGGCATAATATCCTACGTTTAAATATGCATTCATTATTATGTTTGTTTAGTGAATACTTTCTCGACAATTATTATTACGATTCTAAATAAATGCGGCGTCGAACAGTTATCGTAACTCGCTTTATTTTATTTGCTTAATTATGTAGTAGTTGGTTAGTACTAAGATGCTTCGGTACCGTCTCTTATGATATGTCTTTCTGATACAATCTACGTTTTCCTATATGTAATGCCCAACTTACAAAATAAGCGACTTTACGTCAAGTTTGAACGGATAAAGTGGTCAAGAATAAATTGAGATATGAATGGCCAATTTCTTGTAATGTGCAGATTGTATGCCGTTGATGAACACATCGCAATACGCTGTAACAGTAACAGGTGGTGTTACGCACGGAGCCATTGCAAAATACACGTGTAAACCAGACAATAGCTATCAAAGCGGAGACCTTACGAGGTATATACTAATAGATGTGTCCGAAATAATAATTATTTTCATTTCTTTGTATTATGGAATACAATTGTCGAGTGATCAAGACCAATTATTGCCGTCAGTGTAAAGTAAAGATTATTGTTATTTAAAATGTGGTCAACTGTTTAATACCAACACAAAACACAAAGCTTCTAATCTCAGCATTTCATTTTTATTTCAAGATCTTTTGCAATTATGAATTCGAGCGCGAGTAATATTCTTTCAGGGAATGCCAAAGCAATAGTACTTGGTCAGGAATTGCTCCGAATTGCGTGGCTGATTGTGGATTACCGACACCGATTTTAAACGGCTCCTACACTTTGTCTCAGGGAACCACACTTGGAAGCACAGCGACACTCCAGTGTCAAGCCGGGTTCCAATTAGCAAACGGGGATTCCACTCTGATATGCGATGCGAGTTCACAATGGATCGGTACACAGCCAGTCTGTGAAATAATAGATTGCGGCCAGCTTGGCGATTTGCAAAATGGATTGTACAACCTATCGTCCGGAACCCAGTACGGTAGCATTGCAACAGCATCGTGTTTAGCTGGGTACACGAACCAAAACACTGCCAACATTGTATGTTCCGATAATGGTAAATGGAACGGTTCTCTTACCGACTGCACTCCAGTTGATTGTGGACCGGTGCAAAATATTGAAAACGGCATTGTAGTTGCAACAGGATCAACATTTGGACAAACAGCAAACTTTTACTGTATACCTGGGTTTAAATTAATTGGTCCTACTTTATTGAAGTGTAATGAGTCGTCCAAATGGGAACCAAATTTACCAAGCTGCCGAGGTACGTATCAATATGCTATTCGTGAATCAGTAAAATACATAATTAATTATAAGTTAATAATGTATATCTAGTTATATAAATAGCGATCGAGTGATAACTTTAACAGTAAGTCTACTTATCAAGTAGTATTTTTCTGAAAAATAATCTATTTTCTGATTGAGTCGATTAAATCAGTGCGATATTTGACCGTTTAGTTAAGGATACCAGCAGTGAAAGCTTACCAAAGAATCTCTACATCATGCCGTGCATTTGTTACAACAAGACGTGGACGGGACTGACGCAGGAGCAGATAATAGCTCATTTGATACGGAACACCTCGATAGACGCACGGAACACCACTATGGCGCTCAGCAAGCTAAGCTGCCGACGCGACGAAAGACCCGTCTCCGTCATATTCGGCTACGTTGCTTCGGGATTGATCGGCGGGCTGTTTTTGCTGGTGGTAATCTCAGATTTGCCAAGGCTTATCCATGATTTTAGATTCTATTTCTAGAGACGGGACACAACCGTTCCGTCTTTTCAAATGTGTCTGATTTTGAAATATTTACATAGATTTTTTTTAAACATGCATTTGGAAAACTTTCGTCCGTCATTTGTCGTTTGTCGTTCGTCGTCCATGTTTACATTATAAACATTATCATATTTTAAACTAGGCCTAGAAATCATTAGGACATATGTTCGTACCAAGTTATATGAAGAATGGACCATACATATTGGAAGGTACAATGTGAAAAAACTAGCAGCATGCTTGTTAATTATGCTGTTGTGTGGTGAGTTCTCTGTCATATGGTTATTCAAACCACTAACATAATTGTATGGTGTGAATGGGCCATTTAAGCCATTACGTTTAAAAACGAGAGTGCATAAATTGTATAAAGAGCTTAGGAAATAATAATTATTTATTCGTACCCCTGATTGTCGCCGCTGAATGATTATCATAATCCAGATAACTTTCCATTGTTGTCTAGTGTTAATATTTCTCAATATTTTCAATTTAATAAACAAAACAAAACAGAAGTTAAGGGGTGTTGCTGCAGTTTTGATGATTTTTTCCATCTAATAACTTTTACTCAAAATTTTTATTCAAGTACTACATACAAATACTAAATGAAAAATGCAATAAAAACATAGGGTCACCGGCTTTGTTTGGATTTTATTCACCATTATATAATATGTACTTTTTCATTAAAACTGAAAAATCTCTAATTGCATAATAATGATTAATAACCTCTGAAATTGGAAAGATGTAGAGATTATATAAGCTAATATATATCATATACCATTTAAGTAAACCACAAACAACAAAAAAAATGGAGAACACAAGTTAAATTTTAAGAAATTTAATTTTTATAATTTTTATGTCACCCCAAAAACGTCATTTTTTTACTATTTTTACCACAAAAATGGAATTTAAAAAAGTTCTATCTAATAACTTTTTGCGAAACTTCTCAAATATGTTCATCTATGTATTGTTATCATGAAACAAAAATAAAAAAAGGGGGTCACCGCACTTTTAACAGAGATTTTTTGTTTTAACTATCCCTACCGTCTACGTCAAATTTTATAAAAAACATCAATTAGGCAAAACCTAAGTACCGGTACATAGATTGTAAGAAATATGCATAAACATTAGAAATTGTTTTGAATCTTAACTGGGATCACAACAGCTTACCAAAAGACATAAATAAAAAACAATATTTAATCACAAACATAATACCATACCGTATCAAACTCGACCTTAATCATTAATAACTTACATGTACCTGTTCACAGATTTCGGCTTGTTTTGAAGTTTGTGATTAAATGCTTTAAATTGATAAATTTGAACGACATGACTAAAAAGCTCCAGTATAAAACAAGAATGAAATGAAAGAAATAAAAAAGAAGTAAAAAAAAGTTAACCCCACCTGGGATCGAACCACTGACAATTGAATTATAAACCAGTTCGGTCATTTCTGATGATACTGATAACAAAATTATTGAGTTGTGATAATAGCACCATCGGTGTTGCTATAAATATATTCTCCGTTAAATAAACTGCCGCAACACCCCTTAAACAAATCTTTGGCTTAAATTATATCATCGAAATATAGTGGAATATACTTAAAGTGATACTTAGGCTGCGCCAGCAGGAGCGAAAATCCTTTTTATATGCAGCCATTTATATATGGAAAGAAACCAATTGTCAAACAGTGAAACACAAAACAAATGCACTTATTAAGACACACTCACATCACACAAGCACAACTATTGACAAAAATGAGATCGCAGTCTTTGGACGGTCAATCCAAACGCGCCAGGGGTTTCAACTGGTTTTATAGAATTCCAAACGTAACCATATGCCTCGAAGTTTACCATTTAACCTGACATATTTCCATTTGAAGACACGTTTTACGACATCAATTTTAAAATGTTTTATGCTATAAAATCAGTTACAACCCAATTATGGGCATAGTCTGTTTGGAACTGCCGCATGTTCGCTAGTTCGAAAAAATAATCAACCAGCCTATTCTAGTGGTTGGTGGGGGAAGGGTGGTTATGATGTAGATACATGTATTTGGTTTAAATTAAGTTCTTCTCTTTTGAAGAAGGTATTTTAGCAGTGGTTTCAACAACACAAGGTATGGGTCTTACCACAAGAAAGTATAAACACTATTGTGTTACTATCCAAACAGTCCCATTATTGCCTTTGGTAGATCTTATTTGAAAGGCAAGATGGGTCGCGATCAAATGCACACAGGGCAAAAACGTGGCAAAAGGTAAATGTCGCTTGTTCATGTAAAAAAGGCAATAACTCAAGTGTTAGTCGTCCACTATTACCCATAAGCATTGATACCCAAGATGGTGATAGACCATCGTTTCATGTGTTTTTAAGATTTTAAGAACAATGAAGTGTTTACAACATCGACAGCTCAATTGTTGCATAATTATAGTCAAGTGTAGAGTGTAGTTTACGTGTGAAGTGCACCTGAACGTGTTATAACTTACACAGTAGCCAATACCTACTGTGAAGCAACCTGTAAAATAATGAGTAAACACGAAACTGTTAAAAACGAAAACACATGTCCCATAGCATTACCAATACAATTGAGTGCAAACAGCGAAATGAAATTTACCTAAGCATACGCTGTCTTATATTGAGTGATATCAAATTGATCCAACAAATATTGTTTAAAACTGAGGTTTCTATAACATCCGAACTCTCAACTATTGACGCGAAATATAAAGTGGTAAGGATATGTGGTAACCCTTATAAAAATATATGTTAAGGACAAAATAACCAAGAAACCATAATGTCCCAGAAATTCCCTTAACGGAAGGAGCAAAGACCCTTCCCGCAAGCGGCAAAACTGTCCTATATCTAGGTCTCTGTGAAGCCGTGAATTGATAATTATTCAAGCTATCGATTTGCATAGTTAAATAAAGCGTTAACCGTTTTTGTCGATAACGTGGTATTGTCTAGAACTTGGAAAAATGGTAACATTATTTAACAGTTGATCATCGATTTAAATACCACTATCCAGCACATAATAAACATTGAACCTCTTCTATTTAAATTGCATTATGTTAGAGAACAGAGCTTGACCTAGTTTTGAATATATTGGTGAGTGTTTTATTTATAGCGGGTCTATGCGTATTATGAAACACAATATCTCAAAGATATCTCTAAGATGCGTAGACTATCACGATATAGAAAATAGTTTCAATACCCCTTTGCATGCGTAGTTTCATTACAAGTTTGACTTGTTTACTTAATTTGTTAAATAATACTTCATATTTCACATTCAATACCCGGCATGTATAGGTCCTTACAAATACCAATTACAAATCAAAAGTAAATAGCAGTTAAACACGTCAAATGTCACCCGGTCATATTTACTGTGCAAATTCGCTTTTATACATTTTTATTTAATGTCATAGTTTAATTTTTCTATTTACATTTAATTTTATCACTTTATCACGAGTTGTGGATTATGCCTTCAATGTTTGACTATTTGTTCTATGCCCGTTAAAACATTGTGTAAACGGCTTTACATACACACATGTTTAACTATCAGAAACATAGTACAAGTATTTTTACAGTAATTATATTACGATGTCATTTGCAAATGATAAGTGGTCAATTGCAAAACCGTATGAGAACCACATGAGACACGGCATAAAGACATGATGCAAACAAAGATGAATTTTATTTGGGCTGGTTATAATAGTCTATTCAAATCACAAAGATTTTAAACCTTTCTCATGGAGCTCAAAATATTCATCCTAACCTAGAGCTGTACACTAAAATGGCACATCTACAATATTGCAAACAAGAAAACACAAAACAGACAAAAATGTAGCCAATTAAAAATGGTTTGTCATCATATTGAAATTATCAATGTTTAAACACAGTTGATACTTATATTAATTGCCTGGACCTCCAACCCTCAAACTAAGCACGTTGTTATTTACACAATATTCTTAAGAAATAAGTTTATAATGAGATTGTTACGTTCTTAATGGAAACATTTACATTTAATTTTCTTGGCTTAGAAAACCTTAACTAAAACCACTTCTTTGTGATTCGTTGATAAATAAGTATTCTGAGATACTTTTGAAAGATATATGAACACATTAACTTCTTATCAATAAATATGTTTATATTATGCTTTCCGGTGGTTTATAGAGAAATATCAGTGAAATAAAACTGATATTTCACTGTTTCAAACAGTGAAAGGTAATGTTCAGTGAAAAATATCGCTGTTTAACTCCGAAATGACGTCATTTTTTCGACGAAATCACGTCAATATTCCAGCGAATTTCTCCGGTTAAATTCTTTTACAATGTTATAAACGGTGAAAAGAGCATTATAAAAAAGAAAATGTGTTGGATTCGATGGAATATCGATTTTATTTTACGAGTTATCATAAAAAGAATATTTTCACTTGTGGCTGTGCCACTCGTGAAAATATTAGTTTATATGATCACTCGTGAAATAAAATCGATATTCCATCGAATCCAACAAATATACTCTATTTATTTTATACTTTCCGGTAGTTTATAGAGAAATATTAGTGAAATAAAACTGGTATTTCACTGTTTTAAACAGTGAAAAATAACAGTGAAAAATATCGATATATTTCACTGTTTTACTGTGAAATGACGTCATTTTGTCGACGAAATTACGTCATAAATCCAGCGAAATTATCCAGTTAAACTCTGTTGCAATGTAAATAAGCGATCAAAAAGCATAAAATAAAAAGAAAATGTGTTGGATTCGATTGAATATCGATTTAAATTCACTCGTGATCATAAAAAATACATATTTTCACTTGTGGCTGCGCCACTCGTGAAAATATTAATTTTTATGGTCACTCGTGAAATAATATCGATATTCCATCGAATCCAACAAATATCCTTTATATAACAGCGTTTCTTGCGAGTAACCGTTTGTGAAAACTAAGCATTTCCATGTGTTCTGTTTTTATGACACACTAAAACGAAGTTCATAACAAATTATTGAGTGGTCAATGTCAAATAAATTGATAAGCATTTGTAATATTAATTGGTTTTAAATAAATATTACTTGTTTGCTATCAAATAACTGTTATATATAATCATCTATTGTCGTCGATTACAATATGAAAATAAATATTTGAACACGTTAAACGAACCACGGCGTATTTACTCTGTAAAGGCATTCGTTTAGGCAAAGTCGGTTAATGATACCACTGAGCGCAATACCTAGGTTCGTGTAAACCATACTTGTGAATAATTAAACGACACAAACATGATCAGTTAAGACATTCTTTTTTTTAAACACCAGCAGGTCTTTAATTAACGATATGAGGCCAAACGACAAAACAATTTGATTTTTTTTAAACAAAAATAAATATTCGAGAAATTATAAAAACTATAGATGTTGCGTGAAAAAAAAACGTTTGAGAGTATATTTTAACTCAGACAGAAGCCTCGTTCATCGGAAAATTAGTTGAATTTAAACACGACTAAGCTGTGAAAAAAAAGGTTTCTTTTTCTTCTATACTTAACAAAATGTTTATAAAAAGTTCTGCACAAAGTAGGTAGTGCAAATTGAGAATGATGTGTGATGCACATTTGTGTGCAATTTTAGCTAAGGTTTTGTACATGTTAGCACCTAGATATTTAAACGAATAATTAAAGAAACTGTCTTTTTAAATGAAATATTAAATTCGTGTGTACTTCCGCCTCACACAAATGAAATTATATTGGGCGTTTCCGTATCAACATCAACTTTTCATTCTAAATCATTTTAAGTGATCTTATCGAACTTGGCAAATGTTCAAATAAAATGATGACAAAACCCCCATTATGTTTCAAATGTAGAGTATGCTTCGCCTTCAGAATGGTAGTAAAGTCAAACTTGAAAGTTTATGCTTTGGTTAAATCACAATTGAACTTGAATGTGACCATTTAACGTGTATTATTTTTGTCTTACTTTGTTAATCTTCGATCACGTTGATTGAAAATCAAATGTTGTATGATGTATCTAATAATTTGTATTTTGAAAGTAAAACATAAAATACAAGATGCTTAATTCAAGAAGTTGCATGCATAAAGTTACACACCAATATTGATATTTTAGTTTCATCAGGTCACAGAGTGCATTGATTATCAGGATCGCTCAGGCATTACACAAGGTTTTCTCCTACGTCTGATCAACATCACTGAATGATTCTCATTAAGCAGATAACTACTTTTTTAATAGCGTTCATGTGTTTAAATGTTGTTCAATAAGTCAACTGAACATGAACACATGCCATTTGAAAATACATTCTATCGAAAAGTTAAAGTAGACACTAAACTTTTGCAAGTATCATCGAACAAGCGTAAAACTTGTAAATACATAAACATCCCGTAGCACGTCTGTGATTTTTTTTATTTGTTTGTTTGAAATATAAGCAATTTCAACATGGTTTTTTAACTCATTTATAAATTTATCCATATCAACAAGAACCACATGTTCGCTCTTTCATCAATATACACTTGGTGATTCAATGGTGGGGGAGTTGTTATATGCTTCACAGTTTCACAGTTGGTTAAACGTGTTTGCTTCATATTGTTTAACCACACATTACAATTACCGATTGATCTTTTCTCTAATCTGGTTTTGATTTTCATTAGTAGGAGTACAGTCAAATGGGACACAACATGCAATCAACTCTTACGCATTGTATTTCCTTAATTATTCTCAAAATAACAGGGGTATCATAAGGTTAAATGTAATTTAACAGTTATACACCTTCAGTCAAGAATAAGATTCACGTGATGTTGTTTTGATGGCATTCGTCAAAGCTTGTAAACGCGTTCGTTTTATACAAGATTTATATTGTATGTGAAGTCCGTGTTCACATTTTGGTTATGGTTAAAAATATGTTCAGTAAGGAATTGAGCTCTTTAAATTAAGAGTAGTAAAACAATATAACACTAATTTAGCTTTTAAGAGTACTCATAATAGTGACTGTTCAGGGAAGTAACTGATGTGAACGTTTGTGTTAATTTTGTAGAGTAGTTTCCCTCTATTCAGCAGGCGCATTACGATTTAAATCGTCGAAAACAGATCGGTTCATTTAATTTACAACGAAGTCATATGTGTAGAAAATGTGGTAAAGTATGGCCACCTTTCGTAAATCCAATATAGTCATATTTTGTGTTTTAAGATATCAAGTTATAAAATGGAAAATTTGATCAAAACAATAAAAAAATCTGTTTAATAAATATCATTACTATTTCATCCATAATCATGACAAATATTATATATTTACTGGATAAGCCTATATTCCAGTTTTCGATATAATAGTATCCAGATCATAGTTTTGATACTTCCTAGCTATTATAGTATCCAGATACTTCCTAGTTGAAATGATTTGTGTACATACACACGTTTATAAGATTGTTCCATGCTCCCGACTGCGTGACCTATTGGTAAATGCTCAAGTATCCAGATCATAGTTTTGATACTTCCTAGTTGAAATGATTTGTGTACATACACACGTTTATAAGATTGTTCCATGATCCCGACTGCGTGACCTATTGGTAAATGCTCAAGACGTTTTGATTATACATGAAGTTACCGCATGCTTTACTCTTCAAGACTTTGAGTGAATATAACAATGAATTGACTCGATTCCTTCACCATATCAGATATAACACTATAAAAGACTATTAGTATTTAGGAAATATATTTCTTAGATAGAACAAATAACGAGCTGCCTGGATTTAGACCGATGATTTTTATTTTTTTATTTTACTAAGATATGGGTTAATGCATGTGTATCCACTGTAACTAAAAACATTATTTAATATCATAGTTAAAACAACAAAGAAACATACCATTTTAAAAGAAGAACATGCACATACCTGTTGAAACTATTTAATTGCGTTAACAGTACGTTATGCTTATTGTCACTTACCGGTTTCTGTGAGTCTGTCTGTCACACCTTTCTGGATCCTGCGATAACTTTAAACTTTCTTCAGATTTTTACATGAAACTTGAAACATGGATAGATGGCAATATGGACATTATGCAAGTCATTTCATTCTGTTCCTGCGTAAAAACAGTATGGTTGCTATGGCAACAAATATATAAAAATTATGATAATGGTGGAGCCGGTAGGGGAAATATATTGCTTGGCAATAGTCTTGTTGTTTTGTAATTTTTGTTTACTGAACACATTCCAATACCATATACCATATTCGTTATGTGTTGTGATTTATTCAAATAGCTTTACGCACACAATCATTTGGCAGAAAATGCGCGTGAAATTTTGACAACCTTCCATTAAATTGCAGATCTACAATGCAATACAATACAATAGCGGCGTCGAGAAAACAATCAGTATTGCCCTGTACTAGGTTGGCGCTAAGGAATAAAAATTAGTAGCCAAATTTCAGCACTACGATCACGACCCACATTATAACCTTATTTGCTCAATGAACGACATAATCATTATCATGAATCTATAGGTATCAATAATGACTGTATTAAATTATCAATGAAGACACATTTAAATAAATTATTTGTTACGTGAAATCAAATAATTTCATGTTTTTTTTTAATTTCCATTTATATTTATTTTCATGCACTGGCATAAACGGTATACAATGTTAGAACTTTCAGATATGCCCGGGTCTTTGATTGGGTGGGTCTTGCGTAACTCCTATTCGCCCCCCCCCCCTTCTCCCAATAATTTTTGCCGTAGTCTGGTGCTTCTTGATTCTTGAAAAATACATTTACTGCAATGTATTCTTGAATTGACATATTTTTCCATAGTTGCAATATAATTTATTTAAACGTACCGGTAAGTTGCAATATAATTTATTTAAACGTACCGGTAAGTTGCAATATATAATTTATTCAAACGTACCGGTAAATTTGTAAGTCTTAAATACTGCATGTACTGAGCGGCTAGGCTATATTTAGTTACACATCGTCTGTTTTAAAAAAAGCATGCTTTGCATGCGTAGAACTTGGCATTGCAGACGACAACAATAATTTCGCGCTCTTTCTTATAACACGGGTTCTACATGGCATACCGGTATTAATGCATAGTGAATAGTTATTATCACGTGGTTGTAGTAAAAGGGTGTAAATCAGTTCTACAAATAGACATGATAAAATATACATGCACTGGATTTAATTTGTTACCGCATCAAATTATTAACGGGTTTTGTTTTTCACAACTTACTCGCCGTAAGTAAATTTACACTGCTCACCAATTGCAATCAACTTCTCATAATTAATGATTGTTTACAGTACGGTAAATAGGTGTGATGATGATGCCCGAAACCGCCTTTAATGTACTGCTTTATTTACCGGTTTTATAACACGTATTAATGCTACAACTGTGATTCATTGTAAATAAACCTGCGATAAACGCTTACTCTGTGACCGATGTCAATCAAAAATAATAATCGCTATATAACTCCGCCTCCATAAACATTCTCGTAGCCGATTGGACGTTAAATATCACAGTTTGGCGACTGGAAAGTTACCCGAAAATTTCCAGTGATGCATCTGTCAGCATACATGACTGTGTTATGTGGCTTAAATATACGATAAGGGCATCCGGTTATCTCTTATCAGTGGACTATCTATTACCACCTGGAGCTTTTATGGCGGTTACATGTGGAAATCGGTACCGAGTTCTCTTTAAAAGAAGGGAATATCATATACTTATAGAGAAATATCAGGATATTTTGCAATCGCCATTTTCATTCACATTTTAAACTTTAATGGCCAGCTGAAAGATTCAATCGCCTTTGGCGATTTTGGCGATCGGAAACGCTAACATAGCCTGTAAAAGAATGACAACAATAAGTGTGCAATACAGACAATCATGATCAATTAAACTTAATTGATACAAAAATATGTTTAACAAGAAAGTCAAAGCTCTTCGGATTAGAATGACACTGTATATCTGTATATGTATAATGAACGAAAAAGAGCATTCCCATTGATTTGATAAACAAAACCTTATTTTTGCGATTTTAATTAATAATGATATAGAAAAGCAAAACTGATAAAAATTAAGGATTATTACACCGTCAGTCGAGTAATTGGATAAAACAATATTATAAGCCTAAATATTTATAAAAATGGCGTAAAGCCTTATAAAAATTCGAACAAATGGTGTAAAGTGTAGAACAATTATTTAAATAAGGAAACACACATAATTTAAAAGTGAAAACTATCTTTTTTTTTTATTCAATATAATACATACAATGTATACATGTATATATACAACATAGTGATTGTACAAAGCAATAAAGTTCAGACATGTTATACAAGATATGCTAATATGTATTTTTTTTAAAAGAAAAGAAAAGAATAACAGAAGGATAGTTATGAAAAATGATGAGTTGTATAAATCCGGAAGAAAGCATACTGGACTTGTGTGTTTTGTTGTATATTCACAATGATCTTATAAGATTGAAAAAAATATATACAAAAATATTTTAGAAAGATAAACTAACATTAGAGTGAAATGTATATAAGTGGACAAACATCATGAGAATTTAATCCGATTCCATTTTTGTTCAAAGATTTGTAATGTGTCATTACTGAGGGCTATGGATAAAACAATTAAAATTTGGTACTTGTTTTTTGAATTTCATGTTAAAGATAAACAATTTCATCATTATAAGAATAACATTCACAATATTATTACAGTCTTTTGATTTCAATGAGTAGATTCCGAAACTTACATTTAAAAAAGATAGTTTAACGTTTAGTTGCTGTTGTTCAAGGAAAGATGTTAATTGATTCAAAATAGGCCGGATGTGTTTGCACTCCCAAAAAAGGTGTTCTATAGTTTCGATGTTTTCACTGCAGAAGTCACATAGATTTGAGTTAGATAATTTGCATTTAAAGAGATATTTATTTGTAGCTATAATTCTATGGATGTATTTATATTGAAAATTTCTCAGAGTGCTTTCAATAGTTGCTTTATATGGCATGGTAAATATGTGTTTCCAATTAAGTTCATGTTCTCCGAAAAGGACTTGCCATTTATTTTGGGTTTTTGAGTTTTCTGTAGGGTTTTTAATTTGTAGTTTGTAAAATATTTTATTTGTTTTGTTTTTTCTTCCAAGTATATTTTCTACGAGTGTTGTTTGAGTACATGGTGTATTATTTGTATTGATTTCAGATTTAATATGTATGGGTATGCTTTGATTAATGTGTAGTACTTCAGAAAATTATTTGAAGGTATTCCGTATATGAAGCATATATCATTAAACGAGTAGAAATCCCTAATTCTGTAGTCATATAATTGGTCGACATATTTAATGCTTCGTTCAAACCAATCTTTATAGAAAAACGTCTTATTGTTTGAAGTTATGTCTTTATTGTTCCATAGAATAGTTTTACTGCTTGTTTGGGTTTCTAGGTTATATGTGACATCACTCCATGCTGATAGAACATCAGACAAAATATGTTTTCGTTTGCAATTTCATGTAAGATAGTATTGCTGATGTTACATTCAAAGAGTAAGGAGTCACCATATTTTTTTAGGATTTTCTGATAAAATAATTTCCATTTACTCGTATTGGTATTATCTAGGTATCTTTTAACCCAGCTGCATTTGGTTGCATTCAAGAATGTTCGTTAATTGGATACCTCCATTTTCTACAGATTGAATTAACTGAGTTCGTTTTATTTTATCAGGCTTACCGTCCCATATGAAATTAAATATTGCTGATTTTATATCGTTAATAATATCATTTGGTGGATTTGGGAGGACTGTTAATACATAAATTAATTTAGGAAGTGCAAACGTTTTCAATACTGTGTTTTTTCCGAATAGTGTAAGTTTACGGTGATGCCATGATTTTAAGCAGTTTTTAAAATTCTGTAATTTAGGTAGTATGTTTTTAAGAACTGTATCCTTTTCATTATTTGTGAAAGTAATTCCCAACGTTGTGGCTTCATCGGATGTCCAAATAAATTTCATTTCTTTTTTATATTGGACATTACTTTGTTTTAATTTACCTACTCGTAGCACAGTACATTTACTTTTGTTTTGTTTCAGACCCGATGTCATTCCGTAAAGGGTAAGCGATTCTATTAGGTTATTGAAAGAATCGTAATTGTCGTTTAAAAAATAAGTTGCATCATCAGCAAATAGGGACGTTTGATTTCTTCGTCAGGTTCTAGTGATATGCCTTTTATGTGTTTATTTGATTGGATGTGATGTGATAGATACTCGATGCAGATAATAAATAGCGATGATGAGAGTGGACATCCTTGTCGAACCCCTCGTTCGATGTTAAAACTATTTGAAAAGAAGCCATTGTTAATGATTAAACAATTAATATCGGTATAGAATAGTTTGACCCATTGAATGAGACTTTCACCAAAGTTCATATTTTCTAAGCAAGAGAACATAAATGAATGATCAAGCGAATCGAATGCCTTTTCGAAGTCTGCAAAGAATATTTGACCAGGATTATTTGAATTGTTGAAATAGTTTAAGCATTCTTGGATAAGACGAACGTTTTCACCAATGTAACGTCCTTTTATGAAACCAGATTGAGATTTTGAAATGATTGCTGGTAATATTTTTTTTATTCTGTTTGCTATACTTTTAGTTGCAATTTTATAATCATTGTTTAGTAAACTTATTGGGCGCCAGTTCGATAACGATTCTAAGTTTTTTCCTGGTTTTGGAATGAGTGATATTATACCTTGTTTTTGAAGCATAGTTAGGTTTTTATTGTTATATGAATAGTTTAGTGATTTAATTAGATGTGTCTTGATATCATTCCAAAATATTTTATAAAACTCAATGGTGATGCCATCAGATCCTGGACTTTTGTTATTTTGCATTTCTTTTAGTGCTAATCCACATTCATATTCATTTAGTAATCCGTCACATAATAGTTGTTCTTCTTCATTTAAAGCGTGATGTGTATTTTTAAAAAGGATGTTATTTTCAACATTTTTTCGTTTATAGAGGGATTCGAAAAATAAACGTTGTTCTTCTAGTATTTGAGTTCTGTTTGTTATATCTTTGCCATTGACTACTAATTTGTGTACAGTTTTTTGTTCACTTCTACGTTTTTCAATGTTTGCGAAGTATTTTGTATTTTTTTCATTGTGTTCAACATGCTGTGCACGCGCTCTTAGTATTATTCCATTGAGATGTGTATGATAGATTCCATCTAATATTTGTTTTTTTAATGTTATTTCATTTTCGATGTCGGTGGTATCATTTGTGTTTTTTTGATGCAATTGTTTTTCAAGGGTTTCAATGGTTTTGATGTTTTCAGTTTCAAGTTTGTGTGTTTCTTTTTGTTTAAATGATGTGTATCTAATTGTTGTGTTACGTATATTTCCCTTAATTACTTCCCATAAGGTGTTTGGGTTTGCATCTTTATTATTTTGAACTGTATTTAATATTTCCTGTTTTATTTGTGTTTGATATTCTGTATCTAATAAGATGTTGTTGTTAATTTTAATATATCCTGGGCCTCTTTCAGGTTGTATATTGTGCAGTTTAAGTTCAACTAGAGAGTGGTCAGTCATAAATCCTGGTTTTATGTTGCATGTGTCAATAATGTTACAAAGAGACTCAGATATTAAAAAATAGTCTAACTATTAGTGAAAACTATCTTAATGATAAGATTAAATGTTTAATTATTCAAAGGATAAGCACGTGATTTCGCCATTTCTAAATGAACAGAAAGGTATCAGTATACGTGGAAGTCGTTGTCAGTGTATGATCGGCAACGTGTCGGCATGATAAAAGTTATTAACCAAATACCATGATTAAAAAGTTGAGATTATCTAGCTTATCGAAACAAACGCACATCATTTATTTGAGTTTCATGTACAAAATAACTTTATGTTGATTCCCTGAAGTGTTGATACCGAAGTTTTCGTTTAAAAATATAAATGCATTGTAAAATAAACGAATCGATCTGAAGTCTGCAGTTTATCGGTAATTTTTAGAGGCGAGGTGATGGATAAGGAAAATGACACTGAAAGGTGATTACACGTGTATTTTGTAAACGTTAACAGGACATGGTTACGTTAATTAAAATGTAATAATATGAAGCATGATTATCCGACGCTTCATGTCTGGCAAAGGTAAGTTAAATGAGTGTGTGTTTTGATTGCAAGAACTATACATGAATTAAAACATTAAATTTTACCTTATGACTTTACGTTGCTTTTAGTGCTTATCTAATTCAGGCTTTAAAATCTCTAACAATTTAATATATTTCTTAATTAGAGGGAATTGTTTGAAGTTTGTTGGCAATAGTCAGAATTATAATAATCCTATGATATATCAATGTGTATTGATTTATTTATATCAAAAATTGAAATATAAGAACGATCCCCAACTGAAGAACATAAGGAACCATTAACTACACTTAACAATGAACTAGAAACGAACAGACAGTTAACTATAAAGTGTTTCGTTATATGTTCCCGTTAAAACCGGATATAGAATGGAGAAAATCCTACTAAAATGTTTTGTAATTTGAAAAAAACATAATTTTCTTTCCAAACACATATCGTAAATTCACAAACAAAGAAGATGACACATTTATATATGAGCCTGAAAATATTCTTAGAGTTCTTTTACAAAATTGTATATTATAAACAACGCACTACCAATTATGCTCTCAAACATGAATTTAAATGTGATGAATTGCCTAAATTAAATAATTAAGACGCAGAAATATTCAAGAGTTTTCTTTCTTTACAAGAGGTTTCAGTCATGGAAGTAAAAAAATACATTTATGAATGTAAAAGGAAACTTAAGAAGTTATCCCAAATTGTCAGGGATTTAAGCTAGCCTTACAGACAATTGTAAGACTTATATGTAATTCATAAATAAAAAAATAACTTGTGTTAACCTTGTAACTCTCATTATACATGTAATTGATAATAGCATTCAAAAACTGCTGTTTACATTGCAACCATCATAATATATGCAACTTAAAAATTGTATTTATTTGATTACGTTTGTTTTGAAGTTTGCATATTGGATTCAAAATTATTATTGATTGTGTTGTAAAAATACACTCTTTGTTTAAAATCACATGTTTTCGCATAATGTCCATTATACATACAAGTAGAAAATCGTACAGTATACAGTTGTATGTAGCTGGAACACTGTTATCATATTTAAAGTGTAGTTGTAAATCTACAAACTATTTGTTCATCACATATGTAATACATAAATAAGTATAAACTGTCTCTGCAAATTGATTGTACATACATATCAATAAAATCTTTGAACAAAAAAGCATAATACTAGTATCCTGTTTTCTACACTTGTCGAACATGTGTCTTATGAATATCGTATAAACAAAACTAGACAATTTATCAAAGTATCTGAAATGTCAAGATTTTAAAACCACAGTCAAGGTTCTTTATTCACGATTAGAGACCATTTTTTAATCAAATAGCACAACTATTTTGTACATTTCACTGTAGCGAAAACTTATCATAAATACAAACAAACATATTTCAAATCGGATCACCGCCTTGGAACGGTCAATTTACAGCTTCAGGTGCATAAATTTGGTGTCGGCTAAAATATATAAACAGAAATACATCTGCGGATTAAATACGTCAAATAATTGTTTATTTTAAGGTTTGCACGCTATTTTAAATAAATGATTTAAGTCACTTCCAAAGTATGTAAGTGTCGCCTGTATCGAGACTTTCAAACCAGGCTTATACGCGAACCAGGACAGCTTTTTTGAAAGTTTTCTAGTAAAACGTTGAGGCTGGTGTAGTTCGCAATCTTGTTCAGTTGGGTGTATGTTATGTCTGACATATACCCATAACATGCACACATACAGAATAACAATGGATGCACTACTACAATTGAAAGTTAAGTGAAATATATTGTACAAGTAACTATGTTTGCGCTTGATTTCACACACACACAAAACACACACAAAACAACACTTACACACACTCACACACACACACACGCACGCACGCACGCACGCACGCACGCACTCACACACACACACACATACCATACAATACATTGAAAATTATACCTTAATACACAATCACTAATCTAATTCCGGAGGCACCTCGGTTAGTTAAACATAATTACGTTCATATTACCAAGAGTGTTGCTCTTCGACAAGCTTTCGTGATTTCTTGATGAAGTGCTTCGTATATCGAGTAGACAATATGAGATTCATGATATGTACATGTAAGCAGTGTTTTAAAAGCAGCAGTGTTTTCTAGCTGAATCCTATTGAAAAGCGAATAGTCGTTTGGTATAATGCTCATCATACTAACTTAAAGTTCACAGGTTGAAGTCTCAAAACTTAAAATGTTTTCACCCAGCAATTTATTTCTATTTTGTTTTATTTGTCTTGATCATTTTATCGATTTCTGTTTTCGTTTTTCTCTATTTTTACAGTTTATCATTTTACAAATACATACAAAATCATATATCAATTCAAATGGAACAAAAATAGTGTCATATACGTCTATATCTCTACCTTGCTGTTTAGCTGATTTTCATATGATAAAAACCCGAACGTAGAGTAGCCATTCACAATAAAACTTAAAGAATAAAAGTATATTCCGGTATTTGCTCTAGACCCGTTTATTTAAAAGCCGACTTGTTTCAACTATAAACCAACCGGTCACTTAAATCGACAATTATTTTGATAAGTAGTTTACCAATCTCTTGCAGTACGGTTACATTACATTCACCTCTGTGTTGGGCTCAGAACGGACTATTGTTATGAAAGCGTCTCATTTATGTCATGATCATTCCAAGCTTTCATCATTGAGGTTACAGAATACTAAACAATCTCTTGCACGACGGTTATATTGCATTCACTGCATTAAAGAAAACCATCTCATACCATGATATCTTATATCAGTCTTAATTCATTATTATAAAATTGATATGGTTTTTTTATGTTAAGAAACCAACAAACATACACACGTCGAAGCAATTCCTAACGTCACTCAAGAAAAATATGTTCAACTGTTTACATTTGTGAAGTGCGTGGAATGATTCCATCTGCGTAAATAGGCAATAAATTAGTTCCAAAGAGTTGCATTAAAACTCGCAAGTTTTTGCACGATTTATCGTACATTTAAAAGTCATATTTCTTAATTTAATGCATGCGATCTTAAATATCCAATCAAATATACGTTGACTGCGTTTGTTCGGTTTTATCTATTTTATAGACAAAATGGAGGGCTGAGCCTTTCGCAGAGTTGTATGTGAGAGCAAGGAACGACAACTCTGCGTGGAGATTGGTAGTTTATATGTATAAATTGCTTATCGTTCACCGTGGCCACTGGGGAATACTTCGACGAGTAATATTATAATAGTATAACATTTAGCCACCTTGAAACTATAAGTACTTTAATAATTCGGAACTGATGAATTATATATGATGACAATTGCAATTTATGACCTTCAGCCTAGCACAATATGTTTAAAACTGAATATTCAAAGAAATAGCCCTAAACAATGATACACTTAATATATTTGAACAAAAGTGGAAACACAAAAAAAATTCATAAACAAGTCCAGTATGATTTCTACTTACTTAATGCAACTCAT
Source organism: Dreissena polymorpha (assembly GCF_020536995.1). Lineage (NCBI taxonomy): Eukaryota > Metazoa > Mollusca > Bivalvia > Myida > Dreissenidae > Dreissena > Dreissena polymorpha. Next base: position 43,493,665 of record NC_068356.1, on the reverse strand, counting down.
CCTTTTTTCGTACTTATTATGTTGTTTTTCTTTCTCAAAAAACACCTATCACAATACATATTAACCTTTTTTTTTAATCAAAAGGAAACCACAAGGTCAAAAAAGTATATATTAGCATATCTTGTATAACATGTTTGAACAATATTGCTGCTAAATGGTGTCAATTTGTTAAATGTTCGTATACATGTATACATTTTATATCTTATATTGAATAAAAAAAGGTAAAAAAATAATATGTTTAAATTCAATTATTAATCGTTTGACCTTTTGAAAAAATGAGAATTTGTTTGATGTTAATTGAGGTTGGTTATCAAACCAATCTAATTTCCAATATCCGCAATCCATCGAGTTCGTTGATTTCTTCAGGGACAAGCTTACTCCTATAAAAGTCAGCCGAATGTGTACTGATACAAAAGTAGTCCGGTTCTAGCATCATACGAAAGTGAAGTCTCAATGTGAGATTCTGAGTGGATTTAGAGTAAGATAACACAGAATATTAAAGCATCGCTTAACTTGAAGAACAGTTGTATTAAGAAATATCAAATTTAACTTATATTCAAATGCATCTATACAAGTTTTGAGTTTCTTTTGAAACATATATCAATATAAAAGAACATTACATTTTCTGAAACTGTTAATTCTGTGGGGACAAACGTTCTTAAAAATAAATTACACAACTTTCTCCCTTCGAGACGGCTATGATATCCCGCTATACGGAATATCCGACGAAAATTTTTTACGGGTTCCACATTCCCGCAATAACATGCATCGTCACGAGCTTCACGTGCGCAGTCGTATCCCTTGTTCTGTCCTTTTTGAGCAAGAGTTACCGAACGTTTTTTTCAAGCTGGTCAAAAAGTGACAGGTTTGTGGTCTACATGGCTCTGTGTGATGGACTGTTCAATATGTCCCACTTTACTGACCACATGCACACATTGATTACAAGAGCCATGTGCTACCCAGAGGTCTGTGTAATTTCTATGCATTAATTTTAGCAGAATTTACCACTGCACAGTATCTGCTGGTGAACATTATTGCGATAAATGCTTTTGTCATCATGAGAACGGACATACAAATGAAGTTTGGTACGAGAGACTGGCGTCTCCTGTTGTGGAAATTCGGCGCTCCGTTTGTCGGTGCAACAATAGCTGCAGGCCTTGACCAGTTTTGACCAACCGGATCAATGTAAGTAGGACAAAATAAACATATTCTAAATTTTTCATATACGAAAAATCTGTCGTGCTTTTTTTTGTTTATACTTTTCTTTTTTCCAGCTGTTACTTTGATGCATGGAAAGGAGGTTCAGCCCAGATGTGGTTCACCACTGTGCCTGTAAATGTACTCTTTTGTACTAAAACGCCGTTCTCTACTTTCTGACATGGCTCAAAATACGTCAGCAGACACAAATAATAATGCAATCACTTGGAAACCAGTGCACTTCTAGAAAGGCCAGTATACGTGCGGCCCAGGCAATGTTGCTGTTTTTGGTGGCTTTCTTCATCCAGTGGGGGGCTTTGAGCCTCTTTGGACTATGGAACTTAATCACGGCAGATCCATCAAAGGTCCCAGAGCCATTATATTACATTGTTGTCATACTTTCAAATATGGGAGGTAAACAATAAATTAAGCTAATATTTAAATAAATTACCAATCGTTTGATTTCTTACGGTTATTTCGCGTAAATTCTGTAATATTAATGCCATGTTGCAACTGCGGAGATCAAACTGTAATAATTGTCTACGTTGTATAGCTGTTTTCTTATTGAATATAAGCTAAATCCTCATATACGAATATTGACTTCAAAGACTTGTTTGTTGTCATTTTAATTAACTTAATGCGTTATTTATACCACATTTATTGCATCGTTGGTTTCTATTTGTAGGTGTCCTAAACCTCGGTGTTTACTTGATTATACGACGCCGAGAGCGTGGGACGGGAAAGTCCGACGAAAAGATTAACACTTCTGACACCTATCCTTCTAACTCGCGGTTTTAGACGAAGACCAAACTTTTGAGCTATCCTTAATCAGACGCACTTTTCGAAAGTTCGAATTAGAATAGGATTTGTTTATTTTTGCGTTCGACCAGAAGGAGCCCGTTGCTTGTTTGTCCGTGGATAAATAGGATACATAAACATTCTAAACATTTGGTTTTGCAAGCGGAAAACTGCAATTTAACTTGTAAAGTGAATCCCTATGTACACTTTAATACCGATCAAACCGATACAGGTACTATGTTTGTTAAGGTATTAACTTTTGTTAAGAATTTCTAGTTATGTCATTTCGATTAAAAAAAACAACAACACACATACGTGAGTGTAAACTTTTTTCAAATTAATCATTGATGGACAAATTAAAAAGATATATATTTGAACACCAAATGATGTAAATGTTTCTCTGAAATGTACTATATTGAATAAAAATCCGATTCAATTGTGGAAAGTTTACAGGATAAGTGCAATTGAAGTACTCTGAAAAAGAAATATTGAATTGACAAAAATTTAGGTGTATGAAGTTGGCTGTTAGGTATCACATCTTCATCAAATGTTCAAATCAGAAAGCACAACTATGCACAAGATATTCACCAGTTGTTCAAAGAAGCATGGATATTTTCTAGATCTTCATCATATTTTAAAAACAGAATGCATGGATATGAGCAAGGTCCTAATCATATGTTTAAAAAGAAGACATAAATATGCACCAGATCTTAACTACATTTGCAAAACAAAGTGAATAGCGATGTATAAGATCTTGATCAGATGTTAAAAAGAATTCATCGATATGCACCAGATCGTCATCAGATGTGCATATGAGAATGTAAAGCTATGCGCTAAATCTTCATCAGACGTTTAAATCAGAATGCACAGCTAGGCGCTATATCTTCATCATAGGAGCAAATATGAACGCAGACCAATCTATAAGTTCAGATGTACTACAACGCGAACGACGTTCCGATGCTGTTCGTCCAAGTCATGTTTATATTAACTAGTGTATAATGAACGTTATAGTTGTTATTTGAAAACGATGTTGATGATTTTAACATCTATTTATTATTAAAATATTGTTCTGACATTCTTTTAAGATCTAAAATTGTCAGTTTAAAGTTTTTAAAAAAAAGTATTCCTTCGAATAATATACTCATTAAAACAGCAGTGAAAGGCCAGTGAGCTCAGCAAAGGAACAACACGCTCACTATGTATGCAGTTGGCATGCTTACCCTCACAACTTCATTGTGTAATGGTATTGCAAAGTTGCACCGACCTTGACTTTCCGTGAAAAGTCCAGTCAAAAAGTGTTTTAAACATTGTGTTATATATACTGGCTTCTTTTGTAAAGGCAATTAGACTTGCGGTTACACGTATAATTTCCTATGATTTTCTCTGATGTTTCATTACTCCTTTTTGTATTTTACTTATAATGTGATATACCAAGGTCCATGTAAATGCATATGCTTGTTTTATAAATCAAAATGTGCTGTATGTAAATATGTTAACAACATTTGTAGCGAGTATTGCACTTTTATTACGTTTCAGTCTTGTTGTTTTTTTCAACACCAGCGTGGTGTTTTATAGTTCAAAAACTATATAGTCATGAATTAATAGATCTTTTAATGTATGCCAATTCGTATTCAATTTTTGTTGTATGTGTACATGCATATGCTTGTTTTATTTTTCATCATGTGCTTTATGTAAATACGTAAACAAACTGTGTATTGAGTATTGCCATTTTATTACGTATTTGTGTCGTTTGTTAACATATTGCACTACGTTTGAGTGTTTGTTGTTTGTTCAACACCAGCGTGTTATCATGACTATACGATTAATTTAAATTACAAATAAAGCGTAATTATCATTAATTTATTAATGTTTATATATACAAACACAATTGTATACATTCTAATGTTTATAAAGTAGAATCGAGTCGAATTTGATGTATCGAGAGTCGATACGCTGCACATCGACCAATTGATGCCTCAGAAAAAAAACTGCTGCTATAAGTTTGACCACTTAGGCATGCACGATAATCATCTTGGTACTTCTTGTTTATACTATACGCTTTTGAAATACGATCAAAGCTTGTTCGTCGTTTAACATGTCGGAAAGTAAAGTTTATTATTTAAATTTTATTATTATGTATTTTTAATTTGTAATTGTACATAATATTTTAAGAACGTAATGCTTTATGCAAATTGTATCGTTAGCATACATAAATTAAGAAAAAATACTTAAAGATAACCTTATTTGATAGGGACAGTTAAAAAATACCAGCTTAGCAACTCTCGCCCTCGCTTACCTGTATAATCTCGATAGATTCATTAAGCGTTGAATTTTGTTAGACTATTTGCATTCAACACACATTAATAGCTTAAACTTACCAATTCATATTTTATAAGTTTATTTAATTTTTGGATATGTTGTTTTTTAAATTGTATTATTAAATGTATTTTTAAATTATTGATATCATTAAGCTTTATTTATTGTGTAAAGCGACTTCATCACTTAATGATAACCCTGCGAAAACCAACGTATAGTGTCCATTAACTGATAGCCTTGATAACACATTTATTATTGATTTTTCTTGATGACTGAATGCATCTGGAGATCTAATATTTAAAATTAAAAGGTTGCTTGCATTTATTTTGTAACACATTGTTTATTATTGTGATTTAAGAAGGATTGTTGTAACATGTATATGAATAAATTTTTCATGGAATCATACTCAATGTGAAAAAATTGTCTATGAAAAACACACTTTCACCAGACTTAAAGAAATTAAGCTGTTTTTGTCTACGTTAGTCGCTTCTTCTTTTTTCTTCTTGAAAAAGTTACGCATCTATCAAAAAGTTGGCACCCCATGATAAATAAAAATATATATCTACCTAATTGTTTTTGGATCAAAACGTATGTTTAAAACGTATTAACATTTATTATCAATTAATACTGTTTGCTCGCTGGAGTTTATCCCCGCTTCATTGTTTCCATTAAATTTATTTTTTCTGGTAATATTTTTTAAATTTAATTTTGACAATTGTAGTGGATAAATTATTGCAAGTCTTTGACGTTTTAAACCAACTTAATAAGTATCCAATTAAGTTTCTGTTGTATGGCCACAGTTTTTGCCATCCAGAATTATCTTAAACGTGTAATTTCTAGTGTCATTATATAGACCAGTGCAGGGTCGGCTTGGTTCAACAAAACTTGGCGCTATTTAACACTTTCAATATAACTGCCCGTTCTTTGAACAATTGAGAAAATGTTGTTGTATTTCACTACTCGTCATTCTCTGCATAAATGTTGTGTGTGTCTTAAAACTGTTTTTGTCTTGACTGTGTGTATATTCCGACTAGGTCCGTGGGTAATACAAGGCTTGTCCGACTTAAGCTTTTACTTGATTGGATACAAGTCAGTGGTATCATCCTAACAAGGAAAAAGTTTATTTAGTAACGTTTAACTGCTGACTTCCTAACATAATACCAAACAGTCGCGTAAGCGAACAATACCGCACGTCACATACATATAACAACTGTGAATTTACAACGTTTTTTTAACTTATACAATTAATAAGCGGTAAAGGTCAGATGGGTCACGTGCCCCCCCTTTCAATTATAGACTCCACAATCATTCACTGTTGTAAGCTGAATGGTCACTAGCATGCCATGTATCACATTTCCTGACACAACCAGACACGGTATACTCGCCCATGTCATACTGCTAATTTGCATAATCAGTGCCATTGACAATTAACCTATGTCTATTCATTTATGAACGTACAACGATACGCCATGCTCTGTAACATATATTATACAGTACGAGTAACGTCGAGAGAATTAAGATTATTAAGGCTATCCATGATGCGATGTGTACATGTATGAGTTATTCAAAAACGTGAGAAGACGCTGAGCCAAAATATCCGAAACCATCACATTGACCTGACACCTGATCAAAACCGTGTTCATATCCAACCTATGCTACATATATATTTTTAATTGGATGGGGCATATTAAGAGTCTTCAAGTGGTAACGAATATGTTTTCGACTGTAAATAAGTCTCTTAAAAATCACTGAGGAGAAAGTGATGACGATATGCGCAAATCGATCCTGTACTAAACACGCATATTAGCTGTCATATAATCCGTTTCTTGTATTCCTGAGGTTTTCACTGTAGAAAAGTTTTATTGGGAAAATAATGTAGCATAATTATATAGAGGATATTTGTTGGATTTGGTGAATTATCGATTTTAATTCACGAGTGATCATAGAAAATAATATTTTCACGAGTGGCGCAGCCACGAGTTAAAATATATATTTTATATGATCACGAGTGAATTAAAATCGATAATCCACCGAACCAAACAAATTTTGTTTTTATTTTATGCTCTTTTTACAGTTCATATACATTAAGTTTAACTAAAGAATTTCGCTGGCAAAATGACGTCATTTCGTAAAAAAATGACGTCATTTAACATAAACAGTGAAAATTATCGATAATTTCATTGTTTGAAACAGTGAAATTATCAGTTTAAATTCACTGATATTACTCTATAAACCACCGGAAAGCATAAAATAAAAGGAAATACTACCCTGTAAAATGAATTGCGCGGAACAAAAGGGTGCTTTCAATCGCTCAAAGAATGATTCATTTCGCTTAAGGGCAGATCACTCCCTCAAATGGTCAAAAGTGGGTGGGGTAATTTTAAAGAAACATTTCTTTCATTAGCATTCTATATTTACTTTGGAACAATATGTACACTTAGAATAACATACATTTCAGTGAAACATGCATAATTGGTAAATAAATCTTTCAAAAATAGTCAACAATGACATTTTGTCACCTCATAAACCACTTTCTTCTTGGGAGTCATAGTCCTTTTTTTTTCTTTTATTCATAAATCCACTGACAGCAGCTGGAACATATACCACTGTAGAAGATAGTGTAAGAGTATTATTAAATATAACTCCTTTATAAACTCATTTTTTAAGAACAAAAGGTAGACAAATGGAGTCAAAAAATAGTTCTCTTGAAAAAGTATGGTGGGCCAGAAATGACAAATTAATAAAACAACTATGAAATATACAGAAATGCGGAAAGCATTCCAATGAATTTTCTTAATAATGTTTTTGTGTATATTAATACTATTTTTATGTTCCCCAGTGTATACTGGGGAAAAAATTGTTTTTGCCATGTCTGTTTTTTGTTTTTTTATGCGACAAACTTTAACATTGGCCATAAAATTTGCAATATTGCAGATAGCAACTTGATATTTGGTATGCATGTGTATTTCATGGGGCTGCACATTTTGATTGGTGAAATTTCAAGGTCAAGGTCATTTTTCAAGGTCATCGGTAAAATATATTGGGTTTTACCAACACATCTTGGTTTTTGTGTTTTACATTGTTTTCAACATGTTTCAATAAATGTTAAATTACAGCAATATAAAGCTATTACATTATCTCTTAGCTGCAGGTTTTACTTAATTTTGTATTAATTTGTAAATGCACTGAATGTATTAATTTTGCAATTCTACCTTTTTGCCTTCACACTACATATAGACTTATTATAATATACGTGCACTTAAAAAACATTGTACATTATTTATATAGGGTTAACATCACATGACAAGTATTTAAGTCATAATGTAATGCAAATTGATGATGGAAGAAGGCCCACTTGATCAAGCATTGTAAGAAACAATCAAGGTTGATTCAGTGATGTCACAAATCCAACTTTGTCATACCAGAATTAAAAAAGAGATCTGTTTGTCAGAAACACAATGTCCCCTACTGCGCCGGGTTGAACCCACATATTTGACCTTTGACCTTGAAGGATGACCTTGACCTTGACATTTCACCAATCAAAATGTGCAGCCCAACGATATACACATGCATGCCAAATATCAAGTTGCTATCTTCAATATTGCAAAGTTTATGGCAAATGTTAAAATTTTCAGTCAGACGAACATACTGATGGACAGTTCAACTGCTATATGAAACCCTACCGGGGGCATAAAAAAATTTCATACAAAGATATCAATCCATGAAGATAGAGACCATGTCACGTCAAGTGCCACTTAACACTTAAACTTAATATTAACAAAATGGAAAAATTGCTTTTTAAATGCTTCATAGTTTTATTTTATCTGTTAAGTATTGGATTGAAGCAAGACTGGAGGCATTCAAATTCATCCAATTTTTACTTCGTTCAGTGTTGCTTCAAACCATTGAGATTGCACTATCCATGTATGCTATTATTGTTTTATGTCATTTCATTTCATTTTGAGAAATAGCACATTTCGGAAAGTTGCATTCCAATAAACGTATTAATTATTGAGTTCTCAACTTACCAAATGACAGATAAATATACCTTTTTCCCAATGTTTTCTTGTCTATATATCAACGAACTTCAACGAGCCTTCATCTGAATCCCGTTGAAGCCCATCCACTTCATTATGGGCTGTCTTCTCCTTTATATAGAACTTCATGTACCGCTTGTGGATCACCGTCTTTTCCCAAACAAATGAATGAAGTATTTCAATCCTTTCAGAATAGGCATCACTGCTCCAATATACCATTTGCAATTATTTGTTTCCTTATCAACAATCCATTGTGTTGAATCTGTCGACCAACAAACTTCGCTGTTCTGCATCAACGTGTCCTTTTATTGGTGCAAACTTCCTATAATAAAATATTAATTATAAAAAAGAGGACCTGAAAGGCCCAAAGTCGCTTACGAGAGATTGAAAGGAACTGACCTGGTCTGTGAAGCCTAAAATGTCATTATAACAAATGTTCTAACCAACTTTAATGAATAGTGAACACCACGGCGGACACGTTTTTCAACAGACCGGATACATTTTTCGTACACATCCAAAATATTAACATTCGACATTAAAACAAAAATTCTGACCAACTTTCTTGAAGATTGGACAAAACATGTGACATAAAGAGCGCAAACATTTTTATTCAATAGATATATGGTGGCCATGTATTTCAACTAACTGGAACAATTTTTGAACTCTTTCGAGATATTGACAAACTTTCATGAAGATCGGAAATAAATGTGGCCTATATTGATAACTAGGTTTTACTAAAGCCATATATAGCCATATAAGGAAAAAATGCCCCGCCCGCCCCCTGGTGGTCATGTGTTTAAAGCAACCGTAACTTTTTTCGAACTTATCCCAGATATCATTGATACCAATCTTCTGATGAAATTTCATTAAGATTGGAAATAAATGTGGCCTCTAGAGTGTTAGTTTAAACCAATTTATTTTACCACGATTTAACCGAAATCCTAAGGCTTATATAAACACTCTCGAGTCCGTTTCCTGGGCCTAGACTCAGTACTTGTTGTCTTTGGGAGAGATCTAAAGAACGCCCCCACGGCGGGGATCACTTCTGTGACCTCCCGGTCGCTAGGCGGACACAATATCCACTACACCACTACGACCTAGAGTGTCAACAAGGAAAATGTTGATTTCGCACGCCACACAACGGACAAAAGGCGATCACAAAAGCTCACCGTGAGCACATTGTGCTCAGATGAGCTAACACAATTGTATACATGAATAATCAGACTGCATGCATGTTCAATGAACATGAAATTATATTTTGTATAAAGATGAACATAAATTGCCAAAATATGATGAGTAATTACCAATACAGACAGCTTGATACAGCGATAACCATGATTACTTTCATCATTTCTGTACATGAAAACAAAAGTTTTGTTTGTGAAACACAATGCCCCCTAGGCCCCACTGCGCTTTGAACCCATATATTTTACCTTTGACCATGAAGGATGACATTGCCATTGACCTTTCAACACTCAAAATGTGCAGAAGCTCCATGAGATACACATGCATGCCAAATATATAGTTTCTATCTTCAATATTTTAATAATCATTACCAATGTTATGCTTTTGGACTGACACACAAAATGACAGACACATACAATGGCAGACAGACTGGCCAAAACAATTTACTCCCGATCAATCGAGCCAGGGGCATACAAATGCTATTTTGCTGTAAGTTATTAATTATCTTAGCAAGATTAGTTAATAAAAGCCAACAACAAATGTAATTTTGATGATTATTTGACTTAGTTCCAATGAAAATCTACAATCCACATTTAAATATGCCTACAATTTTACTAATTTGTAACTGTTACAGTTTGCATCGGAGGAATTTAAATCATTTTTATAAAATTGCATATTATCAAATTACTTCTATTGTTTTACACGTAATTAGCCCTTAAAAACATATAAATTTGTAATTATGAACTATTTATCGTTTATTCATTAGGTTTTCAAATGGTGTCGATTGCAAGATACAAAAGATAATATCAAATTTAACTTCTTTTAAAGAATGGATGGTAATTAAGTTTTTCCACTTTACATTATTAACTATTTCACTATGCTACTAAAATTACTTTGAAAGCATCAGCAACATTACCAAAATCTTTATAAAAAACTTGTTTTGTCAACAAAAGTAAATCATAAATATATATGTATATATTCTATACCTTTGGTGTTGAATTGTTATTGACATCAGTCAATGTATCATCGTATTGATGGGATGGACCCGCTGTTTGATCATCTACTACCAATTTTGAAGTATTTATTAATGGCTTGGAAACACTTGTAAATTTTGTCTTTGTCACTTCAACTCGTTAATTAGGAATATACTGAAATAGAGCAAATATCTATTTCTTAAGTTATCTCTTAAAGTACTGTACTATATACTGTTTAGCCTTTTCATGTTTCCGAATTCTGCAAAACACTAAAACATAAAGATGAAATCATATATGAAATATTTCATTTATTTAAATTAAAAGCAATAAGTCAAAATGTGAAATTCTGCAATATTAGCAAATTCACCATATGTTGCAGTGTTATAAAATTTATTTTTCTTTTTCTTCAAATGTGTCAGAATGTTATTGTATTAGGAAAAAGCTTAATCATAAAATTGATGTCAATGCATAACCCAGAAAGGGTTATTTAAAAAAATAAATAATTGTCCGTATGTATATATATATATATATATATATATATATATATATACAATTAAAGGTAACTTTGTGAGGGAAATAAATTTGTTACACATCATCAGACTAGGACAAGCTGATAGTATGTTTATCTCCTCTTAGTAGTGATTCTTCCATTGAAGCTCATTGAATTACATTAATTAGTTGTTGAGATAGGCGGGCGAACGGACAGACAAATATATGCTACCCCCCAAAAAAATAATTTCGGGGGAGCATAAAACATATAGACAACACTTACCCACGGTTTGTTTGGCTGTATAATTTCAGTATATGTTCCCATTCTTGGGAGGGCTAATTCACGAAGCATGAACTTCAATTTGAGTAACATTTCCTTCTCGCATAATTTACAGTTCCTTTGTATTCGTTCAATGAACATGTCGTATGGTTTTGTTCGTCCCACCACAAAATCATACCATGGTTTTTCAAAATATTTAATTGTCCTTGAATTTTGTAATAAAAGCTATGGGTTTTTTTAAAGCTGAATTTTCCCGTTTACAAATTCCAAACACAACTTTGGCACTTTCTCCACAGCTTCTTTTATGAAATATGAATTTGTTTGAAGCAGATTCTTAATTTCCAAAAGTCCATTACATTCTTTTGCTAAGACAATTCAATCAGTTGAAGCTGCTAGAGAGGGGTATACTTTACTAATTCTCAATCCAGTTTTCTGTATTTCAACATTTCTTTTAACATTTTTATATTCTATGATAGTATTGTCCTCTTGTGCAAGTACTCTTATTGTATGAATGTTACCAGAGAATTTGGAATATAGCATATCATTGACTAAAGCTGTAGATACATTTGTGTTGCGGCGAGAAATTACCTTTCCAAAGATGGAGCTAGTTAGCCTAATACTTACAGGTATCTTGCAGGTCAGTTGCACCTCCTCCACTTGCCATAGTTCCCCAAATAGCTCTATTATTAAGGTCGAAAAGTCCATTACCCTGTCTTTTACTTGTTTCCAATTTGAACTCTTTATTACATCCGGCACATATCGCCATCTAGATGCTTAAAAGTTCACTCGTGCATTTTTCATATTTAAGAGTCATTGGGCTTTCATGTTTTGTTGCATTAACAATTGCTTTGGGACACAAACATACATGCGCTGTAATGGTGGATATATGTTCGCAAACAATCTAAATTTATCACACGATTACCTGTCAATTCTTTCTTGTATTTATTCATTGTAAATTTCAATTTATTTTTATCACTCTTCAGTAGTCTGCTGCTCCACGCAGAATTGCATCTTATGCGACGCACTACCAACTTTGTTCCACAATTATTTGTAATTGTCACTATTTGATATGGACTTACATGCTTATCAACACCAGTTTTGTATTGTTCTTTCATGTGTCGAAATAAAGCTGACTGTTTTCTCTTACTCCTTCGACTGTTGCGGCCAACAGCTCGTCCAAACAACCTTTTATTTATTCCATACTTGTCCTTCTTCATTACAGCCATAATTAAAACAATTGTAACACAGAGAAGTACACAAAAAATGAAGTCTAAAGCACACACTTTGTGTCAAATACGCTACACACTGTGATACGTATGATCCACCATGCTTTTCTCACTTTTCATTCACGTAATTTAACGTTACGATACACGGTGAAACTTACCTTATGAATATCGAAACATCGAAAAACAAAATCATTAAACGGTTGGTTGACAATTTGTCATATTAGTTAATAAACGTATTTCAACTTACCTTGATCAAGAACAGGTTATCTCAGCAACACAAATTTGTCGACAACACTTGTTGTTGTGTAACCATCGTCGGAAGTGGACCGAATGACATACATCTAAAATACTCGGATGTTCGTGCAAGAAAATAAAATCGTTCAACAAAAAATCGGAAAGCAGTTATATTTGTGTTTTTGTTTTATTAATTTCAGTCTTTTACGAATAAAATGCAATTATACATCATAGAAACATGTATGCATGATGAATATTTAACATTTATAGTGTTTTTCTATACAAAAACAACAACAACAACATACAGAGTTATCGTTCGTGATGTGTGCGGCGTACTAATACAGTTATACGGTTGTAAAAATGGAAAACCATCATAATGTCACTTTTTCATCTGAGAAATATGCTGTGATCGATTATTTCAAGGTATGCATTTTTCATAAAAGTTCATATTTTTAAAATGTGACTAGTTTTGATGTGCAAAAATGTTTTTAGTGTCATTTTCGAGCAATGCTGGTTTGTTTACATTTTGTTATGAATGAACAAATAGGCGGAACCGAACGTCATATGTGTGAGACGTGTTAATTAGGGACTGTTTTTCTGAACGGAGGTAAATTACATTACAATCCTCTAAGACTTTGTTCTTCAGATATTCATTTTTACACGTGAACAAACACTTTGTGTCCAATTCAGGGCTTCCCCTGGCTCAAAAATGTCTAAGCCAAATGCGCCTTGCTATGGCAAAATTCATCTATTTTTGGCTATTTTATACGTTTTAATGAAGAAAACGTTGTAAGCTAAATATAATTTGGTAAATGTGTAGCTAATTTTGCTAATGGCAGAGGAAGCCCTGCAATTGGTCTCCTATTTGTGTTTTGACGCCCAGCGATTTGGGTATTGTTTCACAGGTTGTAGAACTAATTAATGGACATATTCAATTTTAGTATGCAGTTTAGTATGGTAAACTCCAGTGGTGATTGATATATAACTCATTTTAAATCACAGGTTTAAAAGCAGCAGAAAACTTGGTACCCATTTTGTTAAGCATTTTCAATAATTTCAGAAAGTGATATGTTCTTAATTGGAATGTTAAAGATCCGAGATCTCACTCCGAGATAAAATATTACTCAACAGACAATATCTCTGCAAAAGGTTATTGGAGTAGAACGACCTGAACATTTGCACCTTTAAAAAAAACACAGGTTTCATGCTTTCAAGAAATTTTCACATAAATTAAATTTTAGCAACAACCAGTGGGCTTTCTAATCGGGGTTTATTAGTTTTTAGACTTATTTATCAATAATCAACGGTCTTCTTAAGTCAGACTTCATACATTCAAAAATGATTCTGCTCTTCCAGAGTGTGCTATCACACTTTAAGATTACATGCCTCAATGTAGCAATAATGAGTGGTCTCCTTAAGACAGGTTTCAAGCTTTAAGTTTGATGATCAAAATATATTGCATTGTTTGATATGTCGATACATATTTTGTATGTTTTCTGTGCAATTACAAATTTAACAATAAAAAGCACAACTAACAACAAATAGATAAGAGGTAACACTCTTTCCCATTCTTTTCTTTCCCGAGAATCATTACAATAGTTTATTTCATTTATTAAATGACAATGCAAGGGTAGTTAAAATTTGCAGCTTGAAAAGTGCATCTAATTCTGTTCCTTTAGGAACTTTAAATAGTTGTCAAGGTTCATGTCCCATATATAACGAAGGCATATTTAGAAGGTTCGAAATATGACGACATCCAGAAAACAATTAAGTTATACACTGATTGGCCTGCTTACTTTCCCAAAATATATGTTGAATACTTTCACATTAAGTTTCACAAAAAGTACAGTTCGCTGAAGTGGCATATCGTATATTTATTATATACAAAAATTAATACAAAGAGTTTTTACGTATTATTCTATAAACATTTAAATGTAGCTTTCCAAAACCCACGTGTAGCCGTGTTTGTTAAGTTTTATGGATAGTGACTCCAGTAGTTGTATAATGTTTTAAATCAACTTGAGTGTTAACGATATTTTTTCAACAATTCTTCCTACGGATCCATCAGCACTTCAAAGATGTAACAACGGCAAACGGATCAACATTTAAAAAAAACTTCCGTATATTCATTTATTACACTATTTGTGTTAATCCTTGATTTGTCAATGAACCAAAATGATTATTTAACACCGGTTATGATAGTTTTAATTACTTCAATTCCTCCTATCGTTGTAGAAATTATTTTCTACAAGTATTTAAGTATGGCTTTTATTTTAACTATTAAAATAACTATATAACTATAACTATTTGTTGATTATTATATAGTTCGTAGCATTTTCATTATCAAATATCAGTCGGTTCCAATCCAGTTTCTTTATTTTTCAAAACGTATGTTTACCTATCCAAACTTCTTACGTTATGTCCAAATTACAGTTAGGGATTTTGTTCCGCAAATAGGGGTTGCATAGGGATGAATATTTTTGGGGATTAATCTCTAACAATCCGTTTTTTTAGGGATTAATCCCTAACAATCCCTACTAGGTTTTTTTTAGGATTTTTTTATTATTAGGGATGCTAGCACTCTGCGCATGCGTACGGGTGAAAAGGTGGGGTTCAGAATGTAAGCTTTTGATGGTATTACGCATGCGTAGGGCTGAAAAGGCGGAGTTATTATCGCTAGCGTAGCTCGCGATAATGACTCCGCCTTTTCAGCCGTGCGCATGCGCAGTACTATCAAAAGCTACGATAAACGCGGCCATTTTAACTTTGTCCCTAAATGTGCGTATAATATAAATATCTTTTATATGATATTTCAAATGTTAAAGACCTCAATTAAAGGGAGTTATCACTCTACCCATAGTGCAAAGTATCCTTGGATGTTTTAATCGCTTTAGTTAAAAGAAAATTAAAAATGTGGCGGAAGTTAGTTTAACAACAACAACGAAGAAAACTCTCTCCAAACGTTTTCTTCTAAAATGCCTTACAGAACTCCGAGGTTTTTACTATCAAAAATAAAGAAGTTGTTTTCTGATGGATACAGTTCAGTGGTGATTGCAAAGAGATTGAGTTTGGAACATTCGTGTTCAATCACGCCAAAAAATATTCTGTGAGGAGGCATTTTGCATTAGAAATGTTGCGGACAAGAGAAGAATTCCTAAATGTTATTTTTACAGGTATGTTTGTAATGATAACAATTTAAAACAATTTCTAGTGTGTATAGTAATAAGTATACAAGGTCCCTTTGACACAATGTCATGATAGGGATAATATATTCCCACAACATCAATTGGTCTGGTTTAAATCTGGAAAAAGTATCTGAAAATGTATATCCAAAATCATGGAAAATTATGTTATAATATATACCTTAGGCATTATATACATTAGGCATTGTATGTTCCCTAAGGCAATTTTTTTAAACGGAACATTCAAGTTCACTCAATTGATTGTATCGTTTGCTATGTTGATGTTTTGTGTGCATTTTTATCAGACATTTTTTTCATCGGTGTGAACTATTATCAATCTGTGTTAGTCATTTCCAATGTTTTTTATCGTTGCCGACGCGATAATAGCTTTCAAATCATGGAATCAAATGTCTGTATATCAAAAACCAATTATAAACCAGTAAGCGCAGTCACCTTAGCAGACAAAACAAAGAAACTGCTATAACATTGATAACACAATGACACAGACAATCGATCTATATGTACATAACAGGCTTCAAGTCTCTTAAATTGTTTTGGGATGTTTTCACTAACAGTTTCCAAAATTGACCACCCTCATTAATTGCGGACGCGTCTTAAATCCGCTGTTAACAAGTGTTTGATTCTTTGTGTGACGTGCAAAACACCGGTGCTGACTGCTTATGAGACTGCAGCGATTGGTTTATCACCAATTATTGAAATGGAGTTGCTCAGGCCAAAATCGACTTGCCCTGGGCTCACGGGCAAATACGATTTTCCATCCCTGAATTTTAAATGTTTGTACTAGCATTGAAGTTTTATCAAGATGAACTTGATTTTATAATTTTATTGATAACTGCTGTACTACTGTTTTTTGTAAACTTCTCTTATTGAATTAATGTATTGATACTACGACACACACTGCTTAACTTTCTGTTTTGTGGCAAAAAAGCATTGTATTATGCTTATATGCTAATAAAGGTTGTTGTTGTTGTTATTGTTGTTGTTGTATATGATTGATCTTTTTTCTTTTTAAAGTGATTTTTTTTGTATACAACAGATGCATCTATGACTACCATATATAAAACTATTAATTACGTCAATTCAATTCAATTCATAAATAATAATTAATACAGTGTACATGATGTGTTCATTAATACAAACTATTTAAATGTTTTTTGTATTATACTAAATGTGCTAATCTCAACAATGCTGATTAAAGGGTCAATATATTGCAGTGCACCATAAGTACCCATTGTCCAACAGCTGTTATCTTGCTAATCTAATCAACGCTTGTAGATTGCACCATCAGTGCCTAATATTTTGTTTAATGGTTGTATTGTTAGTTACTTAATATAAGCGAAAAAACATGAAAATGCTGTCACATTTTTTTTGGATACAGATTAAATTAATTTTTAAATTGTAATAGTACATATTCTGCATAACTTAACATTTTAGTGTCGAACTTTTTATTATACCATAATCTTGATGACAGACTGAATCAATATGTAAAAAATTCATGGAAAACAATTATTTATGAAGTGATATATAGACATCAATATGCAATTGGGAAAATGGGCGTGGTCAACTGTTTACCTAATAAATTGAATATTGAAAAATATTTCAAACTCTTATAACTTTCTTATTTTTTGCCTGGTTTTGGATATATTTTCATCCTTGTGTTTCCTTTAATTTTTAAAGAGTAAGTATTTATTTAGGTTACAACACCTGAATTTGTTTGCAGCATCATGAATTCATTAATTCAATAATTATAATTGTTTACTTTGCAACATCCACTTAAAATTATCATCAAAGAACATCAAAGGTGTGCTTTTACTCAATTAATTAATACAATGGTTATAATTGTTCAATTTGTAACATACTATTCCACTTACAATGACCATCAAAGAACATCAAAGCGGTTCTTTTACTCAATTTTAAAATGATCTCATTTTATGAAAGAAAAATTTCAGGCACTTATAAAAACAGTTGTAATAAAATCTTTTTTAATTGATAAAATTGTTAGATGCTCACCTAAAAACAACCATTAAAAATCAGAAATTAATATCTAATCACTCAGGACTAACTTACATCATAATTGTTTTATATCATTTATTAATAAGACACATAAATGCACTCAATTTAAATACCAAACAATAAAGTTATTTTTTTTTACACACATCACAACAATATTACAAATAACAACTTGTAATATACATTTTCATATTATTTTACCTTCAATATTTAAAACAATGTCATTTCCAGCTTAACCAGACTTATAGCCAAGTAATTTCAGTTGCTGCCATATACTTTTGTGCTTATCCTTGTTTTCAGCAATTTGATAAAAAATACGTTGATTTTGCAGTATTAACTTGTCTTTGTTCATTATTTCCATATCTACAATACATAGAGTAGTCATCCTGGCAACCTTCTTTTCTAAACTCATACATGTTGGCCTCTTACTTTTATCATATGTAAAATCTCAGCTGACTTATCTTATTCTAACACTATTCTAATATCACTGTACATTCAATATGATCTGAAATATCGAATGTTAAAGTAAATTTAATACTAAATTAACATGATCATTGTAATTGTCAACATATGTTTTAGTTAAGCATTATTTTTAAGAAACACTAACCTGCAAACAACTCCTTTACTCCAAGTATCACAAATTCATAACAAAACCAGAATAATATTTAAACAATGTATTTCTTGATTAGTTGTATATGTTTGGTTGTAATTTGCAATGAAGTAACTTTATTTTAACTTGGTTTAAATACTCTCATTTGACACCAATTTAATTGACACCTAGACAGTGACATTATAAACAGAATGTTAAAACAATAAGAAAGGGATCTGGGTCTTCTCTTCTCACTATGACACGTTGTTCTAACAATACCCACAACAGTGAGAAGGGTCCTACACTTTCATACCTCTTGGCTGAGGACCATTTCATTTAGTATAATTATTTACAGGGTATCCATCTATGCCTTAATTTTGACAATAACTTTAAAAAAAAGGATTGTAGTAAACTATTCAACATCAAATACATTTTACATTACTGGTAATATTTGATTCCTCTGTGTATGAATTAATGTAAATTGGAGCTTCTTCAGTGCAATTTTCAAAATGCAAACTGTAATTCATCATAAAAATAAAAACATGTGTAATGTATTGTTACTAATGTGGCTTGGTTTCACAATAAAATAATTCACTTTGTGCTCTAAAACACAACAAAATGTTTATTTTAAAACATGGCAGCAATTATGCACAGTAATACATTGTATTAATAAGAACTAGCCATATCACTTGTATAAAACTGGGTATACTTCTTTTGCTATGAAAAAAGATGATAACATTTGCACCAAATGTTAATTTTAAACATTAAATTAAGAACCATTCATTATGTTCCGGTGAACAAAATGATTATGCAAACGCGAATTACTATAGGGCAATATTGACTGCAATAGTTCTGTGTAAATGCTACTTGTATTACTTTTCTAAATAATAGATTTGGTGAATGATCTGTTAACAAGTAATGTAAAGATAAAAATGAAATAAAAAAGTTTCCTGAGGCATGTCTGATTATTAAACATCATACAGTAATTTCGGCCCGAAATAAGACCTAAGAAAAATCTCTAATTTACTTTTATTAATAGTATGCAAGGGCTGTAACCATAGGATGCAAACGCATTTTACAGACTGAAACCAGTCATATAGATATAGAAGGACCAATATCCCTGAGGTGTAATATTGATTGTTATGTCTTAATTTTATGTTTAATTTCCATCTAACAAATTATAACTATAATTTATTCCATTTTGTTCTTCTAATTTTAACTCTAATAAAGAGCTACCGGAATATGGACTTTTTGCTCCACAACATTTCCAATCCCGAAATTTCATTTTTTCTCAAAATGTTCAGGAAAGGCCTGTATGCTGATGTGTATATTTATGTGATTTGTATTGATTGACTGATCACATTGCACAATGCAGTGAATGCACGTAAACATTAACATATAACTTATTCTTATGTCAGCATTTGAAAGCGTTTTTTTTTCAGAAATTTTATTTTGTTTACAATTATGAGGCAGAGTAAGAGTTGGTATTCCCTGAGGCTGTGTCACATTGTTTGTCACTGGAAATGTATTTTTGCTTGACAAATAAAAATGGATTTCCATTAAAAGAATGTTCACATACTAGTATTGTAATTAATTTCGTGAACATGGAAGCTAGTTGTTCCATGGGAAATTAAAAGGAAATAAAAAAGCTGACCAATACCAGCTGTATTAAAGACCATTTTTAGAGAGATTCAACAGCTCATTGCTGAAGCTTAAAATACACAGATTGTGTAGTTGATTTGTTGCTTTGGGCCAGCGATTCAGTGATTTTGGACCAGACAGGGTACAGTAGGGTGCCAAATAAAATGCTGAAATGAACTACTTGTGATGCACTATCTTGGGGGTTATCTGATAATCTACTTGTGTAAATACAGGGAAATGCTAACATTTAAAGGCCAGAATATTGAGGTAGCCTGCAACCTACTGATCATTTTAATTCAACATTGACATTTTTATAACCAAAATCCTTTTCAAAGTGAAACCTACCATTTAAATAATTAAGAACATGTTTTTAAACAACTTTAACTCACTAAATTTCCTAAGGACACGAGCCGCTTGTACAATGGCTCAACCCACCAACATGGACATTTAATAACTTGTGGACCTTACATTTGGTTTTAGTTGATCTTAAATTATGTGCCTGTGTTTCCTTATTTGCCCGAGGCTGCATTATCTCAGGACTCCCATCTGTGGCTAATAAGATGGTAACTTTGTCATAAATTACTCAATACACTGTACTTTGGTATAAAAATTGAAATTGAGTACATATGTGCCTTCCAATTTACATGTATAAGCATGTGATCAATAAGATGCTTTATATCTCTGCAATATAATGTATCCCGGAAAAAGAAACTTTTAGGAAAAACCCACTGATCTGCTGGTACAAATAAACATGACCCATTAATAATTCTTTCAAGATCACACACCTTATCAATTGTTATAATTTAAAGTAAGCTATCATTGGTTGATTTAATGGACCAGCGTTGTTTGTACCGGGGTGATTAGTGGGTTTTTCTAAACTCGTGCTTTTCCGGGATAGATCTATTAAAGCCATAAATATCTGTATAACCACACAAAAACAATGTATCATGTCATCGCACAATAAACACTGCATAGGAACAGAACAAGTTTCAAATATCTCATCAAAGGAAAAACAGGAGTAAACAGGCATTTCCAACCATGCTTTCACAACAAAGATTCATATCGTCTCAAGTCTTTTATTAAATTACTTTGTACTCAATTGTTTAAACAAAAATCGGGAATACTCAATTTCCACCATTAATTATCATTTGTTGCACGTTATTTACACTATAAAGTATACTAGTTATCGCCAACAAAGTGCATTAACAAATTCTAGCCCAGTCTTGCTCATATATTAGTTGCAATAATTCAACTCCCAGCTATATTGACCCTACGGGTCGCTGGGAGTTGCAACCTCTAGCACAATTTACCATAGAAAGTTCAGCGCCCTGAATCCAGGTGGCACTTTAATCGGTAAAATTAGCAACATAAACTATTTTCTGGCATAAATAACCACAAACATATCATACATATATCACTAATAAGCAATTTGAAACAACTCATATGATATGGTGTGCTCACATAATAATATTAATCCAAAGTTTAAGAAGTAAAGTGGATCTAAACACAAAATTTAACAACATATTCAAAGTTACTAAGACACTAAAGGGTCATAATTCCGCTAAAATGCCAACCAGAGTTATGCAACTTGCCCTGTACAGCCCCCTTACGATAGTTAGTGTGTTTTCCAAGTCTGAAAGCAGCTATGATACTTTGGGCGTAAAATGCACCAAAGCACTAAACTTAACCAAAATTTAAATTATCTAAGATTAAAGTATAACAAGGGCCATACTTCTGTCAAATTGCCAGTCAGAGTTACATAACTTTGCCTGAACAGTCCCCTTATGATAGTTTGTAAGTATTGCAAGTATGAAAGCAATAGCGTTGATACTTCAGGAATAAAGTGAACCTAAACACAAAACTTAACCAAAATTTAAATTTTCTAAGTTTAAAAAAGGGAACATAACTCTTAGAAAATGCTTCATACAGTTGTCTGCTCTTGTCGTACAGCTGTTATAACAAAAAAATATACAGAGTAATTATTGATCTATATGCAGATTTCTATTTCACGCGTCATTAGAAAACATGCTAATGCATGTACTTAAAATTGTGTGCTACCACGCAGGCTGATTAGATGATGATTGTTTTTTTCGCTACATGAACGTTCTGCAAGATAATCAGATATGTTTTAGGTATGGACATGTCAATTTATTTCACAGTTATGGAGTACAGTACAGGCACCGTGTACCTAAACAAAAACGCTTGTCCACTGTGTTCACTTTTCCCGATGGGTGACATTTCGTGGGGGCGGGGGATCAGTACAAAAGGCCTAAAGAAAACCGCAGAATGCGTCTTTGTTATATTACCCAAACAAGCACCGAACATCCAATATCCTATGTATTCGAAACACAAACTTCATATAAGCACGTATCTTCTGTCAAAACAATCGAGGTACATGTCATTTAAAATATCGAAGTAATTCTCGTTTATGATATCAAAAACCGGGACTTGCTTTAAACATTTACAATTACGATATTTATTTTCATAAGATTTGTTGAAAATAAATGAGAACCAAACAAACGTACACAGACAATACAAAATATAAATAATAATGACAAATTAAATTAAAAAAAATAGTTGGTTTATTTTCAAAATATCGCTTTATTTTTCTCCCGATTTCCAGAAAATGCCTTATACATGTTGAATGAAATCTAAATATATCTGAGGCTGTTCATTGGTCGTTGTCCAAGAATATTCATGAACTGTACACGGCACTTTATGTGCAATGCCAATTCTAAATCATTTGCGAGATACCCCGATACTTAAATGGAAATTCACGAAGTTTTTACTATGTTGTCTGCTCTTCGCAGTTTTGTGTGTATAAATAAATACACTCATGCATATTTTCGCACGCTTTTTGTGAAGACAAAAACTGGACACGAAAATCCTGGGCATATACATGTATTTATTTGTGGCTAAAATTTGTAACAGAACACGAACTGTACACTATGCGCGCACACCACATTAAGTTATTTACACACGTTGGCCCGATTGGATGCCTATTTCTTCAAGTCTTTAAATAGAATCATATGCTGAAATTTATTTGATACTTTCCAAAATTGCCAACGTTTGTGTTGTTAACATTCTTGTCAATATTATCGTCTATATTACACACCCATATTAAATTTGCTTTTAAAAATGGAAATCGGGCATATATGGGATTAAGGGAAAAAGATGGGAGAAGTTGCATGTATGCGATTGAGACAGTTAACATATATGTATCGGGGAATCAAGAGACTCGGGATAATACGATTACTACAATCAGTTATGAGTTCTCCATGGCTTCAAACTGTGAATTGCATAATCAAACACGCAATTATCACTCTTCCAGGTGCGGTTTCATACAGCTAGGTGCGATAATAGTTTTCTTTTATACGCGGCGTTTAAAGAGACAGAAAACACTGTCATGAGCATGAGTGTGAAATACATTATTCATTATCACTTTTAGGTAAATGAACGGGTATCAATACAATACTTTCATGTTCAATTATTATTTAGCGGACAATGGACACCGCGGTAGATATTATGGGTCCGCGGTGATTCGCGGTGTTCGCCTTATCGAAAACAGCCCCTCGACATTTGATCTGAACACCCATTGTGGGGTTCATATTGGTAAGCAAAAACAGTGAAATGAACACGTCGAGTGGCGTTTGTTTAAGTACACGGTGCCTGTACTGTATATAAATACACATTGTACATGCACATATCACAGGGGTTTTCAGCCTTATATAACATGAGCCTATAAAAGGCCCCTTCCCAAATGAAAATTTCTTGAAAATCATGCAGTTTCCCCAAAATCCTAACTTACATCAGCTTTTTCATTTCCCAAAGCAGTAATTTTAGAGAGAATTCTTCCCTAAATGAGCAATTTCTTCCCAAAATCCATAGGCTAGGGCCTCTTCCCAATGAAGCGAGGAAAACCCATGTATCAAATGCATACATTAAATATATAGTAAATAATCTTAACTAAGTCAATAAAAATTGCGACATCACAATCAGAAAAGTTTATAACAAAACAAATAAAAGGAAAATTTACGTGAAAAGACGCTGATTAGAGAGTGGGAATACACAGGCTTATCCGTGTCTTCGTTTTTTGCATGTATGACACACGAGGTTGCTCATATCTTAAATCATGTAACTGAAAAGAACCACTAAGCGCGATGCACGAGAAATTATACAAACTTCACTTGATTACCCGCCTCGTTTATACATCTACGCACTTTATTGCTCATGTTGAAAATGATTATCCGTTCTACCTTCTATATGTGTTGACGATACTTGAAATATGATATCTATATTGTATAATTAAGAAATAATATGTAATACAAAGCTACTTGAAATATGTATGAAACCATCTTTTAATCAATTGTCTAACAGTCTTAACGAAAATTAAAATGTTTGTGTAATTCAATTTCTAGGACCTCCCTTTGAGGGCTGCCGTCATTGAATTTCAAAATATTAATGTTGCAACTCTTTAAACCAGTTTTCATTTCTTACTTAGGAAAGTGGACTAATTAAAGAATCAAATTAGAAACCGTATTTCATGAAAGGAAGCTGAAACAGATGAGGAATTTGTGTACTTTTATGAGCTTAAACAATCTTATTACTGATAAACAGCACCCAATGACAATTTTATACTTTAATAAGAAGTACGGCTAGACAGTCTTTAAAGGAAAGGCTATACGTACAGAGCCGTACGACTAGCAAATAGGCTGGCCGTTCGGGGCCATACGGCTAGCCTATTGGCTAGTCGTACAGGGCCGTGGGCTAGCCACTGCCATTATTAAATGATTCAACTTTTTTTTTCTAACGCGAATACTGTTAACACCAATTTAAGTTTATAGTCTTCAAATTACAAAAGATCCCTTATTATGAATACCAGTAATAATTTTATAGTACCATATGTATATGGTATGTATTTTCAAGTCTAACTTGCATTAGACAATTACTACAAAAATGAAAAGTAATGTGTTTGTCAGAAACACAATGCCCCCTACTGCGCCGCTTCAAAGCCATATATTTGACCTTTGACCTTGAAGGAAACCCCGACCTTGGCCTTTCACCACTCAAAATGTGCAGCTCCATGAGATACACGTATGCATGCCAAATATCAAGTTGCTATCTTCAATATTGCAAAAGTTATGGGCAATGTTAAAGTTTTGGGACGGACGGAGAGACTTACTGACTGACAGTTCAAAGTACTGCTATATGGCACTGCCACCCTCCCGGGAGCATAAAAACAACAAAAGTAATACAATTGATCAAAAACGCAAAACATACAAGGGATATAAAATATTAATAAACTTACCATTTGTGTTGTTCAATTGTGTATAGTAAATCCTTGTTGATGGCATTTTCTTCATTTTCTTTAATACACAATTATATATACACTCCCATTGTTCGTTGGCTATAAATCAGCTAATGTTCAGGCCTTGCTTTTATTGTCATAAAACAAAAGGAAAAAAAATGCTGCATTGAATAGCATTAGCTTTATGGCTGGTCTCGAGACATGTCTTTGTGTCAGTGCAGACTTCATTTTGTATTTTTAGCACCTTGAATCTTACTTTTCTGTAATAAAGTATGAAATACATAAACATCATATTAGACTTTTTTGTTCTCAAACAATTATCATAAGTTATATAAAGTATGAATAATATCAAGAAGGAACAATATAATTGTCATGCAAAACTGTTCAGGGCTCGATGTTCAACTGATAACTAACTTTACTTGCCAGGCAAGTACTTTGAAAATCTACTTGCCCGGAACTGCCTGACCAGACGACTAGGTTTTTAAATAACTTGCCGGCACCCAAACGTAATAGGACAACCATTAATGTTGAGCCCTGCTGAAGTTGAGAAAATATATAGTTCAGATAAAAAAACTTAGAAAGCCATATATTGTTCGTTGATCATTGGCATATATTAGACAGGGTAATCACGTGACAGACAAGATGGCGACAACCATGCCGAGGCAGGTGTTTTTCGTCGTTTGGTACCCTTTATTACTTGTATTATTATTTTTTATTCCGCTCACTTTCCAGCCATATTAGGAAGAAAGTTACTGGCTTTTATTTCATAGTAATATTCGCTTTATAGCTCAACTTTACTTGATGCAAATTTTCTAAGCGGACGACCTAATTAGGCCTCCACTAAGAAAATTTGCGGGGAGTAAAGTCGAAATATAAAGCGAATTCAAATACGAAATAAACTTCTTCGTTTGTTGTTTTGTTTGTTATTTCTTTGTTATTAGATACTACTACTACTACTAATAATAATAACACATTAATTTAAGTTACTATATGTTCTGAATATAAAACTTGTGCATAAGTGAATATAAGTCTAACATTAAAGAGGTCTGTGGAGACTTGCTTATTTCAATTTTTTTCGCATGTCTAAGTTTTAACTGATATACAAAATATGTAGTTAAGTGTCGGACACTTTAAATTTCTTCAAATACACAATTATTTTTCCGATATTCTCCATATAACTGTTAATATTATCTCCTTTAACATTAAAACAATATCTTAATGCATGTACAATCGTATCGCCGTTGAGCAATGACACTCACTGAACGAACCTAAGCATTCAAATCGCACGCTTTGTAGAAACAATCATGTGCTTATCGTCATAAACTGTGTGTGCAACATCGTTGGTTTTGTGTTGACATAAATGATGTTGATTTTTTTACTGTACAAATGTATTATTCAAAGTGAGTGACTAGGTGTCAATAAATGCGTGTTACTGGGGATTTACAAGTCTGTAACTGGATGGTTTATACGGATGTACCTACGACAAGAAAATCATGAATCGCGAAAACATATTTCAGGATAAACTATGCCGCAACATTAAGATTTTTTAACTCTGTGACTCAAAAGTCCAGTCAATCTGTAATTGTACCCACAACTAATTGCAACAGAAATAATTTTTCGATAATATTGTAGATAAATATCACCTCTTCAACATATCAAAAGTCTAGCAAAGTCTAGCCATGGCAAACTACCGCAAAATGACTTTTAATATGACAGATGTTCATGGCATTAAATTACCACCGTAGAAGATAAAATGATCAGATGAACGGTATACAAGCGTTCGCGCGATATGATGTGATCGTCTGCTTTTGATGAAAGATCCTAGATTTAAGTCATTTTTGGAGGAAAGTTTAGATGTCTTTGTTGAATATTATTCTTTTCATCTTGGAAATTAATGTTTTTCTCCTAACAAATGCGTCAGTCATAGAAGGTTGCATACGTAATAGAATACGTACCACTTTGTAATTAGTTTTCGTGGATGATGCAGGAACTTATAGTTTTCTTCAAATATGCAATAAAGTCAGCAGCAAACACACATTTTACACAAATATACATATGTAGGCATTTAAGAAATGCTTGAAACACACAAACAAATATGAAAAATAAGAAAGAAAAGATCGAGATTTTAATATTTTTTTAAACTACGGAAGGCCATTTGTACCATAACGTTTTTGTTTTGGCCATGTGTACCATAACGTTTTCGTATTACTTCTTTTTCCCTATAACTTCTTAAGATATTCTACTGATTGAAACTGTTGAGAATGTTCTTACCTAATGTTAAAAAAGCTTTCAATTTTCCACATATTTTAATCATTTTAATGATTTCATGATAATAATTATCATATATAAAATAGAAATAATAAGTTATGGTCTTAAATTTACAATTCTAAACTATAAAAAATATAATCCGAAATATTGAGTTAAGCTATAAATCTTTCATTTAGTATTATTACAACAGAAAATCAAAAGCTGTTAATAATAAATAAGTTATTCTCTTACACACATATCAAACTGTTATTTTCTAGAATACATGTGTTTGATTTATTACAGATGTTAGATCAACAATCAACGATGTCAAAGGTGTGGATTTAGAATTTCGAAAAAAAGGTATATATATATATATATATATTTATTTAAAAGTGTTTTTATTAATGATTCATATGCCATGACAAAATGCTACAGGATAATGTACATTTATACAAACAAAAGATAGTGTGTTAAAAAAAAAATCTGCCATACCATGTGAAGGAAAATAAGTACAGCTTTGATCAAACTTAAGTATAAGTTTTCCATTTCTGTTTCCTCTATTTTCTCAATATATGTTAAGTAACATTACTACTTAAAATCAACGAAAATTTCGTACAATATTTCGTAAAATAAACTTAACCAATTAAACGTCTGTGTTTCTTATGGCAATTGCCGATATTTCAACGCCAGATTTGGTCTGGTAAAATAGATGTTTGTAGATACAAAATGCTCGTTGTTTTTTCCATTTTAATTTCAACGATATCTATTCATACGACACATGAACACTAACATTGTGTTCGTGTGTATTATGAATATATATTAAAATGGAATTTATTGTGTCACAAATAAATAAAAACGAGCATCTTGTATCTACAAAAATCTATGTTATCATACCACATCTAGCGTTGAAATCGTGGCTATTGCTATAAGGAACACAGATTGTTTAGGTGTTAATTTTATTTTAAGAAAGACTTTACGAAATTTTGGTTGATTTTGAGCGTTATAGAGACTTTAATTTGTTTCATCTATTACAGATGCTAATATGGAACTGCCAAACAATCTGATCAGCACCAAACCTGCTGCAGCTGCATCGGAAAGGTAATAGCCATTTATTCTACACGCAACGCTAGTAAATACTCAACATTTACAGCTTGCAGTTGAAGGCAAAATTAAATAATTAATTTTTAAAAGCATCAATGACAAACATATTAATAAATTAACCCCACAGTACAGTCAAACTATTAATGAGTGCAAAACAAAATTTACTACAGGATTCATACTGGAACTGTGAAAATTTGTACATAGTACAAAATAACATTGCGTGATTATCAACTATTGTTATTTCTGGAAAAAAAATAAATACAATATTGCGTGAATATCGATAATTGTTGTTTCTTAAAAATAGCTTTTTTATAAACATAAAGTTCAACAATGCATTAACTTGTATTCTGAAATACACAATATGTATGAAAATATAAACCCTTCATTCTATTAAACGCTTTTGAATGCATCTGCAGCAGACGGCTTTAAAATCCATTGTGTCAAATGAAGAAATTGCTTGTTATGAGCAAATGCTCCTTTTGTCACAATTGGGAATGTCACAAAAGACTGTTCTGCCTAATGGTTGAAACAGCATGTATTCATATATTCTTTCAGCAATACCTGCCTGATATGATGCCAATCACTTGCAGATGACCAAGATCATGTCAAGTTACGCCAGAAAGCGAGTGATAGCATAAATGCTGCCAGCAAAGTTCGCTTGGACAATAATACTTCCCTACCCGGACAAACAGTTCATGTACATTGTCGGAAAGATTATTGTAACCTAATTCGAATCACGCTATCCTTAAATAAAAAGCCAACACAGACTGTATTATCTCCATCATTACGATCTAACACTAAACGATTTAACTTCAGTACAAATTGTCTATTTTGTGCTCAACGTGCCAATTGTTTTGGAAGAAAACGAGGCTATAATGTATACCCTGTTAGAACAGTTGAATTAAAAAATAACAAATATGTATCGATAGGGATGACTAATGGGGTTCAGATATTAAAAGCAGATTGGAAACTATACATGACTTAGCGGCTGCTGATGCTATATACCATATGTCATGCAGCATAAATTTTAGGACAGATAAAAATATACCACAGCCAGGCAATGAAAAAGGAAAGAAGTGTGGAAGACCAGTGAACATGGCACAGGAATTTGCTTTCCAGGAAATAGCAAAGTTCCTAATTGAAAATGATGACGAACAAATAACACTTAAAGACCTTGTTGACAAAATGGTAGAACTATGTGGAGAACTCTCCTATACATCAACTCATATGGAGAAGAGATTACTAGAGCATTTTGGGTCCTCTATTGTCATCACAGAATTAAATGGAAAGCAGAATGTAATCACATTTAGAAACACTGCATCATCAATTCTTCATTCATTTTACCAAAAGTCTAGTAGCGATTCCGATGCTTATAAAATTGAAATAATAAAAACAGCAGCACAACTATTGCTTACTGATATAAAGGATATTAAAGCAACGAAATTGTCTTACCCTGACTCTGCTGATCTTATGTCTACACAGGCAAATATTGAATACATTCCGGATAGTCTAAAACATTTCTTAGAGAAATTTTCAACGAGAAAAAGGCAGATATTAAGATTGCCTCTATTGGACATGCCATTATCCAAGCAGCAAGACCAAAGGTGTTGATTCATCCTCTACAGAGCTAAGCAGTACAAATGAAAGAAAAGGTTAAGCTTATAGATATGATATTAGCTCCACCTGGAGAAGAAAAATCATTATATGTGCATGCAGTTTTTAGCAGTTTTGAGACGTACAGGTTATCTTTGTATTATACTAGAATGTAAGATATGGTATAATAGAAGTGTTTTGATTTAAAGTGTTAACATTATAATACTTAAGTTATGCGTTATTTTAAGCTTATGGCAATGAAACCAATCTTAGTTTAATTTTATTTCAACATGCCGTAATGTATTGGCATGATTAAGTAGTAACATGTATATAATGGGTGGGTGGGGTAAGTTTACCCCTATAAATGCACAATTTACAGGAGTAAATATGTTAAGAAACTTCATGATACACTTAGGAAATAGAAAAATAATACTGTTTTCATAACTGATGTATTACTGAATACTGTTTTTGTCGGGTGGTTTGCCCGAAATGTGTTGTTTTAATAGAAAATGGAAAATATACTTTATTTAAAAAAACGTCCGCGAGGGGCATAAATAAAATGAAGTTTTAACAGGTTTGTCCTGGAAATATTTCGCTAGACTTTTTTTCTGTCATCTGTTATACGTCATAGATGATTTTACACGTGAAACCGTTTCTGTTGCAATTAGTTTATGGTTAGCTCCTTTTTTTCATAGGATGACTGGACTACAAGACAAATGATCACGAACATGAAGTTTTTAACGAAATGGATGGTTCGTGTGCAGCATTGCATATATCACGTATAATCCTACTTGTATCGTGTTAAATACACACACAGTTTCGTTATCTGATCCTAAGTAATAATACAAAAAAATTCTTTGTCGAGTTAACAAATGACGCGCGTTGTTTTAGGCTATGTAACACTATGCTGCATGCATCATAATATTATAAATTGTAGTATGCGTGTGTGTTTGTAATTCAAAGTTTGTTTACAGGTTTGAGTTTTCATGACTCCAGTATGTGCCTTTTCAGGGCAAAATATTAAAGTTTGAGCCAATGTAGGTCAAATTTACCCCGGCTGCCCGGGTGTTGGTCAAAGAAAGAAGTTTGATCCAAATAGACCAGTGCACGATGTTCAATGAGACCTTAATGTTCACTGGTACACCATTAATAAATTGTAGTATGCATAAAACCGACAAAATTAAATCCTCATCTAAAAATAGATGTTCACGCCCCGCCTACCCGTTTGCGGCATTGATTAACTCCGCCTTGTCATCCTTATTCACCGCTGACATTGACTGCGCATGCGTAGAGATTAATTAATCCCTTGTAGAGTTGAATTCATCCCTTGCGCTGAATTCATCTCTAGTGGGGATTAATTCATCTCTAGCGATGAATTCATCCCTTAGAGAGCTTAATTCATCGCAATTAACCTCTAATAGAGATGAATTCGGTGAAAACGGGGTGAAAACGGATTGATCCCTAAAAATCGGCTGAATGAGGGTTATTTTTTAGGGATTCTTAAGAGATTTATCCCTGAACAAAATCCCTAACCCCAGTGTAACGGAGGTGTGTACATTGTTAACCCATTAATGTCTAGCGTCCCATATTTGGGACACCTAGGAAATCTGGTCAGTGTTAATTATTTCAGTAATAAAAATTCAGTTATCTCTGTTGTGTGGCTGTGCCATCAGTCCTTTGTATCAGGTAACACCAATTAGAAATGAAACAGAAAGATATTTCATTCATTCATAACGCTGTATTTAACGACAAGGGGCAAATTTTTCTTGGACTGACAATTTCTAAAAAAAGGTATGTATTTATTTATGCTAAATTATACAATTTTTGTAATAAAGTCAAAATTATAGATTTGTAATATTAAAATATGTGTTTTTATAATGTACACTCATGGAAATATAAGTATTTACTTATTTTCCCTTGACTTTTTACTAATCAATATGATGTCCCAAATATGGGACGCTAAGCACATATGTGTAAAAATTTAGATTTAGTATAGTCTGTAAAAATAACAAATACAACTATTTTACAACTACATTTATAAAATTTATGTAAACAGGATCACTCTAAATGATGTGTTGCATCTTCTTGAAGATGATACAGACTTTCAAGAAGCTGATGTGTTCATGACTGGACCAGAAGATGCTACAAAAAGTGATGACGATAGCGTAGATAAAGACCTCGGGGCAACATAAACAAGTTGACAGGGAACCAACTTCTTGCTGATGGTCAGGCCCTGATTGTGGAATGGAATGACAACAACCTTGTATATATGGGCACGAACTGCCACAAAATCACTCAAGTAAACAGGGTCCAGCGTTGGTCAAAACGTGAAAGAAGGATTATAGAAGTGCAACAGCCAAACGTTATTGCGGAATACAACAGATGTATAGGAGGTGTTGATCGTATGGATCAAAATATCAACACCTACAGAATTGGTATTTAGATAAACAAATGGTGGTTGGCACTGTTTGCGTTTAACCCGGACATGGTTGTTCAAAATGCATGGGTCCTGTACAGGTTATCCGCTAAATATCCGAACCAACCCATGGATCTTCTAGATTTCAGGCAGGAAATATGCGCAAAGTACCGGCAGGCAAGACAGGCGCGACCACTACATAGCGCCAAATAACACACAGATAATGTGTGCCTATTGTGGCGGAACGTCAACCCGGATCTGCATGTTGGACTCCATGACAGATGTTTCATAGCATTTCATCGCCAGTGATAAGTGGAGATATATATTTCACAATTCATAGACAGGTGATTGGATTGTAATAAACATGCAGAAAAGCATACATTAATGCATATTTGGAAGTAAATGTGTCATTACTAAAAGATGGAATATATATGAATATTGATATCTTATGTGTCTAGCGTCCCAAATTTGGGACATGACTAAAATTGCGTAAAGCAATACTAATTCCAATAGTAAATTTCATTATAAAGTTGTTTAATAGCATAATTATATAGTTCCTTACAGTTTTTAATTAAATTGCAAAAAAAATAATGTTGTCATTAATGGGTTAAGTGTGTAACACTATTTTTAAAGTTTCATTGTAATTGCTGCAGAGCCAGCCATGAGTATAGAAGTGTCGTCGGTAAATTGGAACAATTTGCATTCTATGTAATTAATTTGTATTGCAGTTTTCGTAGTTTGGTAACTTAAATTGATGGAAAATAATTCAGCATAAAGTATGAAACTATAACCACTGCACTGAGAGAATCTCTTTGTCTGCAACTAAGCTGTTATTCCGACGTTACTGGCGTTGAAGCTGTGACTAACGTTATTTATGTGCAAGTTAAAGGCCAGCGCAGAGAGCAAACGCCCTTGTTTCAGACGAGATTTACATAGAAAGTACCACTTCTGTATTGATTATTTTTAACGGAGTATTGCACAGTCATACGAATACAGGGATTTTAGCGTTTTCATCATGTTGCAGTTTACTCCGTATGCACTTAAATTTGGCCATAATTAACGACCATCAATTGTCATATACTTTACTAAAGTTCACATATGCCGTAAACGTTGGTTTACGAGTACGCAAGCGGCTCGGTATATTAACGTTAAAGTAGATAAGCTCAGTTGAAT
Organism: Dreissena polymorpha; assembly: GCF_020536995.1. NCBI lineage: Eukaryota > Metazoa > Mollusca > Bivalvia > Myida > Dreissenidae > Dreissena > Dreissena polymorpha. The sequence goes on along the minus strand of NC_068356.1, from coordinate 43,459,648 downwards.
TATCCTAAGGAATATTTAATAATTATATATCTCTGATTCTATTCCTTGAATGTTACGTTTCGGCATAATGCCTTTATCAAAACAATGGAATATCTGTAAACTACATGTTTACGACTTTTGACAGCACAATTTTAATAACAAAGTAAATGTTTTTATACGTCAAATGACACTGTACACGATGACGTCATAAATGACGTTATATAAAATGGCGCCAAAAATCGTAAAAATTCGTCAAAAATGAAAAGAGTTAAAATAATTACATAGTACATGTCTCAATCTTACGTCAAATGTGTGCTTTATATATAAAATAAATTGATATTTTGCAATAAAACAATACATCAAGATATATAATTACAACTTACCTTAACTTTGAATCATTAATTAAATAGGGTAAACTTATTTAATAAATTTAATGATATCAATCTATATCGTGTAAAATATTATATATATAATATAATATATGATAAAATGTTGATGTATACTTGCTATTCTATGTATCATATACACATGATGGAAAAGATAAATTGCATATAGTACTGTCATTTTTACATTTATTTATGTTGATGATTAATATAAATATACGATCTGGCACGAGTTGCCATATCATACCATATTTTTTTTCAACGAGTTCAGAAATTTTGTTAGTAAACGAGCCTTTGGCCAGCTTACTAACGAATTTTCTGGACGAGTTTAATAAAATATGGTATGAATTGACAACGAGTGTCAGATCTTTTTTATCACATGCTTCTAAATGAGCAATTTAAATCAATATTTACGCAAACATAATGATAAATCCCAAATGTTGTTTACATTTCGTGACATCATTAAACGTTGCAACGTCATTTCAGCAGAATAACAAAATGCGATTGGTCAATCGAACGCAAATAAGCCACTGAAAACACTTAAAACGTATTTATCCCACTTTTACAGCGAATTCGGTTGATTAAAGCCCCGTTGATTAAATATCATCTATAATCAACGGCAGGAAATGACGTCAATATTTCGACGAAAGGACGTGATAAATCCAGCGACATTATCCAGTCAAACTAATTTTGTTTAAACAAAAAGGTTTACAAAATAAAAAGTGGGATAAATAGAATAATAGATAAGTGTTGATTATAGATCAGGTTTATCATGCTCGGCACGAAAATGAAAAAGCACTCGCCAAGGCTCGTGCTTTTTGTTTTCTAAGCCTCGCATGATAAACCTGATCTATAATCAACACTAACCTATTATTCTCTAAATTACACATGTGTAAGATAAACAAAATAGTTATATATCATTGGCAACAGGGAATGGCATGTGATAAAATGTTTTCCACATATATTTTTTACTAGATAGTTTCTCGTAACAGGATATCAAGTTGATTTTTTGTATTTTATCCATTTGGTGCTTTTTTTTCAAACTTCTTTATGAATTCCAATTGCTAAATAAGTCTGTAATCACGGAAACTGTATCGTATTTGTGTTATCACTAATATACCTATGTCCTGCCCTCCGTAGCAAGCGCCATTGAAATGTTCTAAGCTTGGTGTATCTCTCCGTAGCCGCACGTCAGCCTCGTGTTCTTTGGCGCGTGTCTTTAAAGATCTGCTAGTCTCTCTAACGTATATCATCTTCTGGCATTTTATACAAAATATACCATTTACCATGTTGTTAATTTAATAGTTCTGTTTTATTGCTTCATTTGGAATGTCACTTCTTGGGTTACTATGAAAACCTCTTATAAACATTTTACATACTATACAATTTGTCTTGCATAATTTGTTTTTTTGTTGAGAACGCTTGTTTATTTGTTTGTTTGTTTTTCCAAGTACTAAAATGACACCGATATTTCTATCTCGTCTGTATATAACTATTGGTACATCTTGGAATACATGTTTTTATGAATTGCAATTACTTAATAAGTCTGTAATAACGGGATTTGTCTCGTATTGCTGTTAGCACTGATACACCCATGTCCTGCCCTCCGTGTCCAGCACCATTGAAATGTTTTAAGATTGGTTTATCTCTCCGTAGCCGCACGTCAGCCTCATGTTTTTTGGCACGTTCCTTTAACGATCTGCGTGTCTCTCTTACGTATACCATCTTCTGTCATTTTATACAAAATATACCGTATTCCAAGTTGTTATTTAACATTTCTGTTTTATTGCTTCATTTGCAATGTCACTTCTTGGGTTGTTATGCAAACCTCTTTTTAACATTTTACAGACTATACAATATGTCTTGCATGATTTTGGTATTTAATGAGAACGCTTGTTTATTTGTTTGTTTGTTTTTCCAAGTACTAAAATGACACCGATATTTCTATCTCGTCTGTATATAACTATTGGTACATCTTGGAATACATTTTTCATTCGGTCTGATTTATATAGTTTGTCGGTATGTTTTCGAATTATTGAGTGGATATTTGGAAGGTCGTTGGAATAAGCTATAGCTTGTGGTACTCTCGTGTTGGCTGTTTTATTTGTTTCTTTCTTATTAAGTAAGTATTTTCTATTTAAAATATCAACTCGGGATAATTCATGGTTTACACATGTATTTGGATATCCTATTTTCTGTAGATTTTGTTTTAGTTCTTTTTTCCGACTTTGGTGTTTGTTTTCCTCAGAACATATTCTTTTAAACATATTACTAGTCCATAGGGAATTCAACTGGAAGATGATAAAATAACAGCTGATTTATACCCAAAATCAACCGATAAACATCAATATGTCCCATATGCCTTATATCATCCAACAAATGTGAAGAAGGCAATTCCATATGGACTAGGAATACGTTTAAAAAAGAATATGTGCGGAAGCGTATCGACCCGGGCAGTATAGTCACGTTCGACTCATATCAAGATGTTGACGTCGCCGCAAACAAGCAATTGTGTGCTGTCCGATTGGTAAACGTACACATCACTCATGACGGTATAAACATGTAGTATGTTTCAACGTTTCTTGTAGAGTTGCATGGGGGTCACTAACAGACACAAAAATGTGTAATTCGAGTGTTTGTTTGTTTTTTTAGACGCACCCATGCAATACGCCTCGTATTTATTTCGTGCACATGAAACTGGTTCAGAATGGTATTGCGAATAAAAACTCCGTATCCACGACTGCCTCTGGTGACTCTCTAGTGAATATCCTTTTTTAATTAGTGTGTTTGTGTTAATCCTACGATGGCAATGTCAAGGGTATTTACAACTCACTTTCTTATCATATAGTTTTTCGAACATTCGTCGTTGTTAACACCGTTTGGGTTCTGAAACACGCATGTAACCTAGCGTCTGTAGAAGTAGTGTATGCTGGATATCGCGATCGGCCCGGCCATCTCACTGTCACTGTAGCGGTGTCGCATGTGGTCGTCTGTCGTGTCTCGGTTGTCTAGTCGGCGTGGTGGACGCCTCTGAATGGAACTTTGTCACTTGCACACTGTCGTCTTATTGTTGTGTCAGGTTGCTTCATTTTACAGTATAAATAAACGTTATTCGCCACCATAACAAGTTGTCTAGGTTGATCACCTTTTGGAACGCAGGTTTTTTATACCTTGTTTTTTGTTTGAGTAACGGATGCATTTCGTGATTTAGAATTCTGCAAACGAATGTTCCCGATTTTGGTAAATATAACTTTTAAACACAATGAAACCTCTTTTAATGCGATTGGAACTTCTATACTATATAAGTCTGTAATTGAAAGTCTAGGTATTTCTATGTCATCGATATCAATATTGATATCTGAATCGTTAACATTTACATTTTGATACTTGTACATTTATTTTACAGACTAAGGCATTTTCTTTTAAAATGTCAGATTTGGTATCTAATACATTTTAAATTTCATTAATTTACATCAATTAAGGTGGTAATAGTTTTTGTCGAATACTTGTATTTTTAAGGAAACACACACGTTTCGATGGATTTTTACCATTTGAACCCATTCAGCTATGGAGTTTATTAAGTATTTTTCAATATTATTGAGTTCAGCTTTTTAATGTTAATATATTGAACACGATCATTTATTATAGATTTAAATCGTGAGTAGCGTATCGAGAAAAATGTATCATTAATCGTAAATTAAATTTTCTTGGTCACACGGGGACCATGTATTGTTGATTTATGTCGTTTTTTTCTTTTGTTTATTAGTGTTTAAGTAATTTTTATCACCTAACAGACTATTATATGCTTCCATAGACCTTTGTCATTATTAAAATAAGTGAATCGTAAAGACGTGATTCCAATTGAATGATCAGATTTAAAGCTAGGTAAAATGCTTACATCTAAGAATACTAGTAATAAAATTAGTGATAAAAGGAATTTAAAAAACAAGTCTTATACATATTCAGCGCAACGCAATAACTCCGACTTAGCAATTAAATAATATGTTTAAAATTTATCAATTAACTTCGATGGGAAACTCCATCTCAAAGGGTTTTGAACAGAAAATTATTAATGTGTTGCAGATTTTCCACGTTAAGCTGAATCCCGCGTGTTGCATTACATTGTTATTCGTTATAAAACCAAAGGTCATTAAACTCATTTATTACTTCCCTGATCAAATATCTGATATTTTCCTTCTATATATTATATAAGTGATTCCTTTGATCATTGACCGATGAACATTATACAACTTGCTTCTAGAACATCGATAAAGACACAACACATTTTTCAAATCGATCATTTGTTTGAAGGAAACAAGTAGCGAACGATCAAAAAAAAAACAATATTGATTCTACTTCCTATATAATCACTGTCGTGCGAAAAAGCTTCAAGAATAAAAAAAACACTATGTTTACATATTAATACAACTTTTTTGCACGCATTTGCAAAGCTGTACATCGTCCTAATACTTTCCATTTAATGCAACCTGACCCGGTTTGGCCCTTGAAATGTGTAAGTGGTTGTTAAAAACGACCAATGACTTGTGCAAATATCTTGTTGAAATTGTAAATCTTGGATGACAGACGAAGTTCAGAGTGTAAAAGTGTTGAGATCTGACAGGCTGTCAGGTGTAATAACTAATGTCATATCCTCAACAATATTTTCCGTATATCCTCAGCCAGTGAAGATTTTTATTAAACATGATAAATATGTTGACAGTATCGTTTGTGTGCGCTTCATGTTTTTATTTGCTCTACACCGACAAGCCAATCGCCAGTTGTAATTATTTGAAACTAAACTTACGAAATTAATAACCAGCAACAGTGGCAGCTGAGCGAAATCAATAAGCAACAATATTTGTAACCGACTGTTGTCAAAGAACTAGAGGAAAAATGACATTTTTGTTTAGTCAAGAACATATTTATGCCGCCATTTGGTATAATAAACTGTTTAAGGAAAGGTAAACACATATTGGCATGCAAATGTAATGCTTAACTAAAATAAATAGAAACAATAGCTCTTGTGTAACACAAATATTGTAACTTAATTTACAATTTTCATATGCGACACATGCCACAAAAAGCAAGCTTGTTGTTAAGGACTTGTTCGTCTCCATGTGTATCGTTTCAAAGCAGGATAGTCAACTCTAAAAGGGTCGGACAGATTATGCTCGTCAAGATGCTTTAAACCGTTTGTCTTGCCTTTTTTATTAACAGTTTTATAATTATCGTATCAAACGTTTACTAAATTGAAGTATTCACAGATAGAGAAATAATCATTTCCAGTCATGTCAATGTTCTGGAAAATTTTATTTTTAAAAAAGTTCGGGATATCAGTGTTTGGCCCATAATAGTGACAATTGTTTATTTTGATTCACCGAGATTTTTCAATCGAGCAGAATGCAGTATCCTTGTTCATCATAATTAATAGTATGTTCTTTGTACTCAAGTATCTTTGTAAGAAACATTTCAACACCGCAGGAATTAGAGAAGCCATAACTCAGAAAACATAAAACATTTAGCCCCCATTCTGAGTAAATAGTTTTGTACTGAAAGCAAACAAAATGTGTATCTTGAATAATAAAGGAAATGCTTAACTTATTTGATTTAAATATAGAAATACTTGTTATATTTTCTTCTTGACCTGGATACCTTTGCAGTTTAAAGATGATATTTGAAGGAAACAAATTATCAAGAAGCATGAATAATTTGATAAAAGATTTAGTAAAAGCAAGGACGTCGATTCAAACCCATAAAAGCAGGAGCCACAATTTATATCACATTATATATACGGAAGTAACCAAAACTGTAAACAAATACAAACAAACATAACATAATACTGACAATTTTGACATACACCCTAAGCTTAGATTTCCTCTATAAACACAACAATTAAAGTAAGTGGTAGTGCATGAGTATACTGGCATGTATATGTAGTTGGAAATATATACAGTTTAAACCCAACAAAATGGCCTAAATCAGCTATCATAGTACAATATGCAGTGATATATATTCAATTTCGTCCAAATCGACTTAAATCAATAATGGTATCATGAACAAAAAGTACAATTGGCAAGTTTGTGAATTGCAATAATTCTATCTTATAAAAGGAGCTTACATAAACAATAATTTTAATATATAGTAAAGTGTATAGATAATCATATATGTTTTGATACTGTATAATGTAAGTGAGGCTTAAAATCACGAAACGAATACTATACAATATTACAAAAAATTACCTCGTTATGAACATTTCAGATATGTATTAAGAATGAAAATACAATATATGTATGGATCCCCATTTGAAAAAATCTTCCAACAGAAGACCGTATTCTTTTATCAGAAGAAAATAATGCATGCTACACTTAATTGTATTCGATCTATTAACTTTAAATTAACACAAACATAATTTGCATGGGAACTAGTAAGCAATCTACACCTCATTGCATTTTGTTTTTTTTATAAATGTAGGATTCTTGAAAAACAAAAATACCCATATGCTTTTTGCGATGTTTATGGAATGCATTTTTTTGCCTATCAAGTGGTATCCGTTAGACAGATTTAATTGGGGTAAGTTTAGCGAAACTTGAAAAAAAAATCAAAGTGCATCATTGAAATAATTAAACAATCTGTCTCCATAAGATGACATATGCCCCCGAAAAACGCTTTGATATTTATGTAAGACAGCTAAATAACAGAACAAATTTTCGAAACCTAAATGCCGAACCTAACTTCAAGGTCAAAGTGAAAGGGGTAAAAGTTAGTGCGGGTATGGAAAGGCCTTTTCCATATACACATGCATACCAAATATGAAGGTTACATCTCAAGCGACATAAAAGTTATGAGAATTTTTCGAAACCTAAACGCAGATTTCGAAACCTAAACGCGGACCCCAAGTTCAAGGTCAAGGCCAAAGGGGCCAAAATTTGTGTGCGTATGGAAAGGCCTTGTCTATATACACATGCATACAAAATATGAAGGTAACATCTGAAGCGACATTGAAGTTATGAGAATTTTTCGAAACCTAAACGCAGATTTCGAAACCTAAATGCGGACCCATAGTTCAAGGTCAATGTGAAAGGGATCAAAATGTTTGTGCATATGCAACCGCCTTGTCCATATAAACATGCATATCAAATATGAAGGTTACATCTGAAGCGACATAGAAGTTATGAGCATTTTTCCAAACCTTAACGCAGATTTTGAAACCTTAACACGGGCCCTAAGTTTAAGGTCAAGGTCAAATTGGTCAAAATTTGTGTGTGATGGAAAGGCCTTGTCGATATACACATGCATACCAAATATGAAGGTTACATCTGAAGCGACATAGAAGTTATGAGCATTTTTTGAAACCTAAACGAAGATTTCGAAACCTCAACGCGGAATTTAAGATCAAGGTCAAGTTGACAGGGGTCAACATTTGTGTGCGAATGGAAAAGCCTTGTCCATATACACATGCATACCCAATATGATGGTTACATCTGAAGCGACATAGAAGTAATGAGCATTTTTCAAAACCAAAACGCAGATTTCGAAACCTAAACGCGGACTTTAAGTTCAAGGTCAAGGTGAAAGGGGCCAAACTTTGTGTGCGCTTGGAAAGGCCTTGTCCATATACACATGCATACAAACTATGAAGGTTACATCTTGAAGGGACATAGAAGTTATATGCATTTTTCGAAACCTAAACGGAGATTTCGAAAACTAAACGCGGACCCTAAGTTCAAGATCAAGGTGAAAGGGGTCAATATGTTTGTGCGTATGGAAAGGCCTTGCCCATATACACATGCATACCAAATATGAAGGTTACATCTAAATCGATATAGAAGTTATGAGCATTTTTCGAAACCTTAACGCAAAGTTTGACGAAAAGACAGACGGACGGTCCGATTACTATATGCCCTCCTTCGGGGGCATATTATTCTAGTGGTGAATCTGGTATACTACATTTCTATGAACTGACCGACCTTTATATGTCTTTAGCATCTAAATAGCCTTGAGGAGTTTCAATTTATTTGGAATCAAACAAACTGGGAATTCTAAATATGTTGTGTTCATTGATTATGATGATGAAATTGATATAATAATCAAGATATTGCTGTGCTATTCATCGATAATTGGAAACATATGGGTATCATGATCACAGTATTTAAAATTACAGTATCTATAATTAGATTTCAGATTCATGGCCTATCAGTATCACATAACATTGTTTGTATCAAAGGTCTCAGCTCTGAATAAACATTGTTATTAGTACTTTTTATATTCTAATTAATACAGATTATTCCAAATATTGTTGAATGTGCTAGTTACTGCTGCCATGTTTGAAACTTCGATCTCGAATAATACAAATTAAGAACAAATTTCGCTGTTTTGCAAAATCTGAAGTAGATGTAGCTGATTAAATGACATAGATCTAAACGGAATGATTTTCGTTAAATTTGCAAAGAGCGAAACATTTTCGCATGCCTAAATATTACTGAGTGCTATAATAAATTTCTGTATCAATTCCAATTTCATTAGCAACCAACGATTCAGACAACTTCCCTTCAATCAAAAATTGATTATTGTAAATTACAAATATGTTGAAAAGAATTGTTCTCTCTGTTTTAAGTTAAATAACGTTTTTTATTACGCTCGGGCAAGAGGGGCTCTGTCAAGTTATCGAGGGGAAACACGAAGATTCAAGGTTAAAACCCATATTGCATTAGTGCGAGCTACAAAACTGTTGCACGCATAATGGAAACCTTGTAAAAATACGACTAGGAGAAATAACAATGTCTTTACAATAACTGTCCATCTATTGCGTATGCAAACCCCATTTTAGAAACAAATGAACAGTGTGGGAAAATCTATGTGCCAGCAAATACCAGAGAAATTAACATACTTTTTTGTTAACAATAGTAACCGTGGTTGAAATTTCGCTAAAATAAGCCAAACATAAAAGAAAACGTGACAAACCAAAAATTTATATTTGGAATATGGAGTTAAATATAGAGTTCAATGCGAGAGTAAGCTCATGATTCTAGATGCATATCTATATGAAATATTCAAAATAATAGTTCACCACGTTTAAGCATTAATAACTAAATGCATGATACTCCTAACAGATGTTATGTCATAACACCTTATTTAAGTCGGACATTACGAAATACTTAAACCAATTTCAAGATATTGAAACTACATTATCAACCAACTTTTCTGAGAGCGAATCTTTCTAATAGAACAATAAAGGTGAGTGTGAATACATCAGTTTGCGAATTATGGCTTATGTCCAATGTCAGAGGCGTGCGACATTCAGATTGGCAGATAGTATGCCCGACTGGAGTTGATCAATACGGATGAAGTCATAACGAATTGATACTATGTTCGTGTGTTTTGACGCCCCTTTAATGAGTAATTAAGTTCAAATATTTGTAGTGTTGTTACAACCCCTGTTATTGCTTCTATGTTAATGTTTACACAGGACCCGATTTTATCACAATAGCTATTTTTGTATGTACTTTAGTAAAGACTATTTATTTACTGATGTTGTCTATTGGAACTTGTATCTGACAATGTAGAAAATACCCTAAGCACTAGTTTTAATGCACCAAATGCTGGAGTGTACAAAAGCATAATTTCAACATTGCGCTAGGCTATCAAAAGCAGTATATTCTGATAGGAAGACATTCATGTACCGGGTATAATAGATATAAAATAGATAATAGATATAAAAGTCATCAAAATGCTTTAATCCAGTAAATTCCTTTTGAAGCATCATAACTTGTGTAAAGTGTATTTGCTGTTTTTTGCTAATGTCTTATATCTGCCCCCCCCCCATCAAATTGGGCACATGTCCGGTAGAAGTTATTTTATGAGATATAAAATAGTTTACTTCCTGCGTGTGGCCACTTCTGACCCCAGTCAAGATTAAATAACACATACATGTATTCAAGGGCCTGTATATGATGTTTCATATAAACTATAACACTAGGTCATAATGATTTCTTTGTTAACATTAAATTTTATTTTATGACATAACATTAACATAATTGGTTTTTGGCATAAAATAGAACAAAGCATTCTTAAAGCATTCTGAAAGTCTATAACAATTTATAAAAATGGTATTAAAAGGAGGTGGTAGAATCGGAGAAGAGTTAATATATGAGATGTAGATATACAACTATTTCATATATTAGCTACATTAGTACAAACTATTTCATGAATATGTATCTCGTTAAATTGTCTGCTTGTGTTGAAGTATTCTCATAGCTTTGAGATTCACACGATATCGATTCCACTTAACTGTTCGCTTTTAGTTTTGACTGATCCATTGTTAATGTTCAGAAGATAATCTGATTCAGTAGCGTCATGAATGCCACGTCATATTTTTTCACAAGATGGCTGATGCTCACAAAGAGCTCTTGCAGAAATGCTTTTCTTTGCTCGCTTTGTGGGTGGAGATACTTTATACACTGGTGAACGAAATGGTGTCTTAATGGGCGTTTGCACAGGTGTAATTTGTTGCAGACAAACTCCAGTGTGACATGCAGTTGACGAAATGCCTTTTGGTGTAACCAATTGTATTGTTTGCGATGTTTTCAAGCGTTTTCTCTTCAAACGATGAAGCGATCGACTTGACTTTTTGCGTATTCTGAAATAAAAAAAAAAACAGCTATATATAACAGACAACTAACTATATCAACGTATTTGATGACATCAATATTTTATCTTCACAAAAATAATTATATATCGATTATTATTGAATCTTGACAAAAATCACCGCAAGCTTAGAGTTGCCACTGTTTCGAGCCTAGCATTTTATTTTTAATAACACTCACATGTGCCAAGTATGTAAAAAGAAAATTAAGTTCAGTTTAGTTTTACTGCAAACTACATTTGGTCTTTTTAAATATAAATATGTGAAAAGTCAAGGATCTTTCGTCCAAATGACATAACTCGTGTTACCTTATTGTCATGCCTTTATATACAACCTTTTTCGAGCGTGACTTGTATTTAATTTAATAACTTTAATTTAATAAAATTAAACACTATGTAAACATGTAAAATAACACAGGATTTTGTGTTTTCTGATCATAGAACGGAACGTCATTTGGACGAAAAATCGCTTGGCTGATCACAGATGTTATTACAATTTTATTATGATAAACATCGCATTAAAAGTAAAAATAGAAGCAGTTCAGATGATGTACTCAAAACCGTTCAGACGATGTACGCAAACAAAAAACGTTCAGACGATGTACTTTTTTTCCAAATTCCTCGCCACAGATCTCAAAAAGCTTTAACAACGTGCAATACCTTGTACGAAATATTCTAAGCATGTTATCAAGCAAAAAATGTTGTATTTATTTCGTTGTTTGTCGTCTTGAATAGTAAACACGTCAAAATAAAGTATGTTCAGACGATGTACATTTTCATCGTTTATTGTTCCTGAATGTTTGAGAAAACTACAGAAATCTTAGAAAAACGACAATTACCAGAGTACATAAGGCGACTAAGCGGGTTCTCTGCGCATAGTTATCATTTATTTTGATATTATAAAATATGAGAATACCTTGATTTTTGTCATTTAGCGAGAGCTTGTTTCGCCATTTTGTGCGTACGATGTACTTTATTGATTACGTGATTCCCCGCAGTGTCAACGGTCCCGCCTTTCTCCCTTTTCGATGATCGAAGAAATGGTCCCTGTAAGATAACATACCATATTGAGCTTTATTATTTTAAACATCAGTTCGCGCAAATATGATGATAAAATATATAGAAACACATTTATACGGTTGGTATTTAAGTATTTGTAACTGAAAAATATTTTTCCAAAGTTTAAACATTGCTAGTCTATTTCGAAGTTAAAAATCCACGTGGTTTCCATTTGATATTTATTTTGTCATAAAGATCGGAATTGAGCATATATTTACTAGCGGGATAAACAAAACGAAGTTTTTTTTTCAAAGCCTACAGTTAGTCCAACTAACTTACTTGATCGTAATATCAGTAACGACTGCTCTAGATCTAGATACGCATGCCGCACAGTTCTGGTCACACTCTGATGGTAAATCCTTGGACTTCTCCAGCAGATGATATTTATGCGATCCGTACGGACCTGTCTGGTGAATAAACATTTACAGTTATAATACTATTATATTCTCGTACGGAATATTAATGGTCTATAATGAAAAATATATCGTTATACGTATGGATATTCTATGATTATATACTAAATTATACTAAAGCATACAAAGGTACTAAAAAATGAGTAAAGTGTGGTCGTTCGCATAAATTTGTATTCTAAGTGGGGTCGTTCGCAAACGTGTTTCAAGCGTGGCCGTTTGCACATTTATTTTCCCCCTTATACTTTTACTATAGACAATGTTAATAATCTTTTTTTAAAGTACTGTTTCGATTGATGATTGAGATTTTATATACTAGTAATGCATTGAATAAACCACTGCTTATATTGCATAAGATTGGAGGAAGAGGTGAGTTTTCAGTGAATTTTTGAATGAATTCAGTGTTGAAGAACCTCGAATGTTTGATGGAAGTGAGTTCCAGAGTTTGGGAGCAGCGTACATAAAACTATGCTCTCCGTAAGATACGGATTTAATCTTCGTTGGAATCACTAATGAAGTCGCTTCGTTCTTTGATCTTAAGTTTCGCCTTGGTTCGTAGACTTCAAGTAGGTTTTTCAGATATACAGGCGATTGTCCATTTAAGGCTTTGAGCGCATTGGTAAGTATTTTGAAGTGGATTCTTTTTTTCTACTGGGAGCCAGTGTAATTCTTTTAGGATCGGTGTTATGTGACTATAGCGGGATGTTCTTGTGATAACACGCGCCGCAGTGTTTTGAACATTTTGTAGTTTCTTGATAGCTGATGTTTGTGTTCCATACAGCAGTGCATTGCAATAGTCTAGCCGAGACGTGACAAGTGAATTGACCAAAGATTTTGTGGCATTTGGTGTAAGATATTGCCTGATGTGACCTATTTGCCTAATCTGACCGAAACATGATCTACTTATAGCATTAATATGGTGTTCCATGTTAATTCTTGAATCAAACCAAGCACCGAGATTTCGTACGTATTGCGATGGTTTAATTGTCGAGTCCCCTACTTTAATAGTTAACCCATCTACGTACTTGGCGTTGTTTTGACTTGAAAATAATATGACATCGGTTTTGTCGGCGTAAAGTTTGAGCATAATTGTATTCATCCACGAGATGATATCGCGGAGGCACTTTTCAACTCGATTTAGTGTTTCGTCTTGGGCTGCTCCATTGGTGGGTTCAAAGGAAAGGTAGAGCTGCGAGTTATCAGCGTAGAAGTAATGTCCGAGTCCATGTTTTTTTGCAAATTTCCCCAACAGGTTTAGTATACATAGTATAAAATTTTGGGCCTAACACAGATCCCTGGGGTACGCTGAAGGTCAGCAGCACTGGTTCTGATACCTTGCCGTCAATATATATATACACTCAAAAGTTTTCCATTGAACCCGTTCGGTCGAGTCAAACGAGCGAGAGCGATAATGGACATTTTACCACACAAATATGTATCTGATTGCTTCTGATACTTCTGTTCATCAAAAGTAATTATTGAATATTAAGTATATTGAAGTTTCAATTAAGATGAAGTTTTATTGAGGTTATACTTGCCTTAACATGTTTTTTATTGTCCTTTATTAACAATAATATTCGTTTAAATAAACTTTGGCAAATTATTTCTGTGTATAAATATATTAATAATCCCGTGTAAGTTTCAAAGATGTCTGTATGAAAATAGATTTTTATTTCATATCAAAACTGCAAAACAAACGAACAATTCGGTTTATCTCAACAACATAAGTAAACATACCACTTTTTTCCTATGCTGGGATTCGAAGCTTACACGATCGAGATTAGAAATACATTTACCGTCAAACGATAACGCATAATATCATCAACAATTTAACAACGTTTATTACTTTGAAATTTGGAGAAAGTTCAGGAGAACAGAAAATATATGAGGTATACACAGTTATAGTGCTATTTTGAGTTGGGTTTCATGCATAAGCAAAATAGTGTAGACTCACAAATATAACGCTCCTGTATAGGCAAAAATTATAGTTTTAAACCCTAAGCTTGTCTATGTATTCAAAGTGTCAATGAAGCTGGATTGGAAAGAGTGCGTTGAAATTCTGCGTGAGCTGAAACGAGAACTGGATTTTAAAATATCGAGATAGAAACAAAGATGTTTAAAAGATGACCATCATCAATTTCTGGAGATTACTATACACGTTTGTTAAGTAAAGACCAGCCATGCAAGTATATGAAAGCAACATGTGATAGGTTATAAGGCTAAACACGTATCTGATATTCAATGTATCGTACCGCTGCATTGATATCTGCCTGATATAACGTTGCATGCCATATTTTTTATATCAGTTCAACAGGAAGTTCTTATATCAGTCGATGATAGGAGATAGGTCATATTACTCGGAATCAATTATTAAGTAATTATTTTAGTAAAATCGAATCCGATTCAACAAAACAAACAATTTGATACAAAGATGTAATATATTTTAAACACAACATGCAACACAAACAACAAAAACATGTTTAACAATTATTAAGCGCAAGTGCCCATGACGTAATTATTAACACGTCAAACGAAAAAAATCATATTCTTTCCCGCTTAAAATGCAGCTTTTTAGCATTTTTTTCAAAAGTCATTTAAAATCGGGAACGTAGAGGTATGATAAACAGAAAAACTGGTTACTGCCTAATATTTTTGTAATACATCAGGGTCGGCACGAATAACATAAGCCTCGCCGTTATATTATTATAAGCCGTGACTGATATATTACAAAGAGATAAGGCAGTAATCTGTTATTCTATATATACAAATTTTCGAATCAATATGCATTAAAGCAATATTTTGACGATATTTTGCTAAGATGAATTGAAATTAGAAAATACTTGCGATAACCAAAAGCAATATTAAGATAGCATTCACTGGCGTGTTGTCGTTTGAACAAATGCTTTTACGTAAAATGTAAATAATGTCGATTTTGCTCTTGTTAGTAAGGCTTAACTAAGAATCCAGAACATAAAAAAACACTATTAAAAACTGGTAATAAAAGGATAGGAAATGTTGCAAAACATATTAAAACATTACCACGTGCTGTTACATTATAGAGAAAATTCTGCGATATACTTACAAACCTCAAGCATCGTGAAAGAGTAAATCACATTTGAGCATCAATGCCTGATTCCAATTATAAATAGTACATATAACTTAAATGCAAGCGTAAGATGATATTGAAAATGTGTAGCAAAATACAACCAAATGTACTTATTTTAGTCAGGCTGAGCAGAAAGTTCTACACCTCAATAACATATCCGACTAAACAGTTTAATAATAAATTAATTAACATTAATCTAAGTGCCCAACACTTATTTGAATACTTTGTATAGGGTAGTTTTGTATGGTTTTTAATTGGATTAATTGATGCCAATACAAATGCAAACATGCACAGTAGAACAATTTAATTAATGAATACTTGTAAACAAGAAAAACAATGTAGTGTTGGATATATATACATGTACTTATCTAAAATAAAGCAAATGCGATTGCTCATACATGTACGTATAGGAAAGGTTCAAATATAGTAATTGGTTTTTAAGATTTAAATATATAATGATAAAGACAACATATCAGAGTTGTATGTCGTTATTTAAAGCCTTGTTTTAACTAAAATCTCAATCTAGTAGTAAGTTGTCGTATTTTGTCATTTGGATTCAAAATCACCAATATGGTGTGCTGAAAGCGTAGAAGTCCGTTGATGATCATATTTATTGATTATGCTTATTTTTGTGTCATCAATAGAGTGCACTAAATAAGAAATTTATCACTTGTTTTTGTACAGTTTTGTTCAAATGAACATATTAATCACCCCATCGCTATTTTGATAAAAATTACTTGAAATGTCATTTCTCACTATTTAAAACAGGAAAATTTAGGCAATTCCGAAAATTGTCTTTTGGAAAGTAAATAATGTGTAAATGTAATTTGGTGTATAATTTGATACAATGTATTCGAACTATTATAAAATTCACTCAGTATTGCTTTAAAAATGAAAAATAAAAGATGTTTTCCATTCCTCTCTACTAATTAAAGTGCCCATTTTTATTTCATTTTGATCGGCATTCCGGGGGTAAAATGACATTCACTGCCTGGTTGTATGAAGCATCTTTCCATTTTTGAAAGGGTTTTTATAATTTTCTTTTAATTGTGTTGCTTGAATGAAGTAAATAAAGCACAATTTATGTATTGATATAAAAAAAATGTCAATTGTAAGAAAAAATGCTTAATATATTTCATTTAATGTTTAAACATGTCCATTACTGTTGTATATGTATTAAAACATCGCTATGTATTGTAGGATTTTAAAAAGATGCCTTTACCTCTACGCATATTCACTCGTTATGAAAAGTGGAAAGTAAAATATTGTTATGCATTATATGTTTTTTTTTCATAGAAAGGACTAATAGTTCTTTGTTTTTTTTCCAAAATATTTGGTTATTTTTGTAGTTTAATTATGTGAGTAATGTTCTCAATAGTTTAGAATCTTGCTAAACTTTACATACAGGAGTAAACCTTTACCCGATATGGGAGATAACGACAGCGTAGGTTTAAGTTATATCCGGAGAGTTCCCTACTCCTTTGTCGCTAGTTCCTCGATTTAAGTTCATACACACCGACATTAAACTGCGGACTATAAATCATTAAAGGACCTATATAATCGCCTCCATTGTATACTAAATACCATTTGAGTGTGTCATATTAATTAAAACCATATTAATGCAATCAACGCCGTTTGTCGAGATATGTTAAGATTAATCTCAATTTAAACAACAAAGTGTTCGTTTGCGAAATGTAATTTACTAGACTTGCAATGACTGCTGTTCAGGATTTATGAATACATACGACATGTTTAAGAAGCTTTTCTTCATTTTAAAAATCACAATAAGCCAAGGATTGCATACCCTTCATGTGTATTGACCAATACCATGCACAATATGTCGTTGGTTATATAAATATATATGATATATAAATATCAGTGTTTGCGGCATGATTGTTCTTCTGCATATATTAACAAAAATTGGCACTTGCGTGTATGTGTATACAATGTAAAGTTCATTTGTATGCCTTAGTTCTTTGTACATAGTCTCAGTTCTCAGATTGTATTAATTATGAGATTATTCGAAAAATTAAATGCATCATATGAATATATTTTTCAAAATTTTGTTCTAACACAGATATATTTGGTATGACGATGAATTGCATTTTGATAATTGCATCTTCAATTGTGTCTTTTTAACAAGATTAGACATTTATTTTATTGCACTTTTGTATATCTGAATGGTATCATAAATAAAACGTACAAACACATGCATTAGAAGTGGTGTTGAAGAGCTTTCATCAAGATTAAACAATTGCATAGTGTTGTATTCAAAATTATATTGTAATGCTGTGATGCTGACATTTTAAATTTTTGAAAAAAAATCATGCATATAGGGCACAATATAAACTGGAATACACAAAAATGTATTGATGTTTTATAGATAGAATTAAATTTAAACCAGAACATGTATATGTTTTACTCAAATGGTCAATACCCCACAGATTCAACTAATACATATTAGATAGTTTAATTTATTTTAGTTGTTGATATCAATATGATAGTGAATTCCATTTAGGTACATTGAAGTTAACAGATGCGTTACACAAAAGCAAACGTACACATACATTAGTCCATAAACTTCAAACGCAAAACGAGTTCAATTTCAGGATTCAAAAGTATTGAACCTCGCTCGTTTTTTTATTGTTTGCAATTTTTATATGCATTCAACACAATGCATGTTACAACACATTGCTTATCTTACGGTAGTCAATCAACCAGTTGATCCGTATAACTTGATGCAAGATATATGAAACGATTTTGTTATGTTTTTCTTTCGCGCGTTTTTAGCAAACAGATTTCAACAAAAGCCCGAGAACATATATTTGTTTCAAGATTGTGTTTCTAAAACATGTGTATACAGTTTTGCAAACAGATGCATGTAAAGTACAAAATAGAACACAACAAAACTATACACGTATACATTAAAAATGAGAAATTCAGTTAAATTAATATAATGCAACACATCTTACAGTATCTATTTAATGAAAGGCAATGGCAAAAAAAGAAATGAGCATAGTAAAATAGAAAATGACTCTAGCTTTACTACACAAATGTAAGAAAGGAATTACTATTATGCAAATAATTTAAAGCGTAAGCATTATTGTTTGCTACATTGAAGTTTGTTGTTTAAAATAGTTCACAAAATCATCTTCGTGTACATATATTACATGCGTGTATTACAATGAGTAAAGTATAATATAACATTTCTATTCGAGATAAATGAAAATTACTAAACAGGGGACGATTTACATTCATGTCAAAGGGCCTTTAAAAGGATATTCAAATAAAATCCAGACTACATGACTTTTGTGCTCAGTGACCTGCGGCTTTTGCAAAAATAACAAACGCACCCAATATAGTCAATGTCATAAAGAATATAAACAGCAGAACATCCATTGAAGCCACGATATCAATCCAGTTGACTTCTTCAAACACGATTGCTTCAGATTTGTTTTCTTCCGTGTTATCATGAGGCAACACCGATTGTATTCTTTTGCATGTCTTGCATCTTAGTACTTTGGCAATCTTATGGACAAATAGGAAGCCTTTGT